>NC_086328.1:17571604-17871604 GCF_036172605.1 Pelobates fuscus
GATAGAAAAATAGATAGAAAAATAGATAGAATAAATAGACAGATAACGTGAATAGAAAGAATAGAGAGGCAAACGTTTAAATATTTAGGAGTTTATTCAATGGTGAACTAACAAACAAATTTAAGGACAGCACAATAAATGATTTTTCTTTTACAAATTCTATGTCCTGTCCTTAAGTCTAAAGAAAAATGCATCTTAAGTTCTCCTGGTATTGTACATCACGAGCTGCACCTGCATTTATACATTAATTAAGATTCAGCACAGACGAGGGTAGTATATTTATCCAATGAGAAAGCAACTGTGACATTTTTGGAAGCAGACGAAAGAAACACATCGACTTTGATTGAACTTATACAAGATTTCTATCCATTATCAAATGCAGATGTAGGGATGGAATTAATTTACTATATTGAACTGCAACCTTCCTTAACATCACAAAGGGGGAAATGAGTCCTGTGAGCTGATATGATCTTTTTTTTTTATTGTTTCATTTTTTTTTTATCCCATCTAAACCCCTTAAATATGTTACCTATGATTTTGCTTTCAACTAAGTCCAGAATGTCACATGGCAACAAAAGAAAAAAAGTTTACTTTATTCATAAATCAATTAAGATTTCCACACATCTAAGATTTTATTTCTTCCTGCTAATAAATGTCTGTCAAAAAAAAAAAAAACCTCCCAAAAAATAAATTTTAAAAAGCATGTTTTTTGTCATGTCAAAGACGTTCTCTGTTCCAAACATAGTTCATTTATGTCTCTAGGTAGTGCTGTCTGTTATTTTTGTTAATATATAAATAAAGCCATGCCAAGAATGGTCAAAAACATTTACATAAATGTATTGTGTATTCCTTTCAACATAACATGTCCACTCTCGTCTTGTCCAGCTCCATGTTAAGTTAACTTGAATTAGGTCCACTTGTTTCAGTGATTTGTGATGTGATGTTGCTGCTCATATATCACTAGGGGTTGTTTAAATTGCCAATCATGAATCTTGCGTGCTATCGGCTGTCAGATTGGTTTGGATAATCACTGTCGATGTGGGGGTCACTTTCTTCACAGAGCCGCGAGAACGTCCAACGTTACAGTTGGATACAGGAGAGGAAGAGAGAGAGAAAAAAAAAATCACATTATTCTAATGAGAATGCAAATGAAAGACAATCTGTATGAAATGGCTTCAGATGTGCTGCCTGTCAAAAATGTTTTAGTTTAGGATAAAAAAAAAGAGAGAGAAAGAAAAGAGAGAGATTGTTCAACAAGGTAATGTGCTGGATGGAGCTATCGTTCGCTCAATGGCACGATGCCAGTACGTCTTCATTAGAAAGCCCATTGTCAGGGAAGTAGTATCCATATCATTTAACCTCTTCTGTTCCAAGTGCTCTTGTCAAAATGTACAAATGACTGAAAAACAAGCATGTATTTAGCGAGGAGCGGACAGCTTATTGTAATGAACAATGCAATGAAAGAATCGTCTTCAAACTGAAGTCTTAGAACATGGGTTGTGGAAACTGAAGCGGACGCAGTTATTTTTCCCCAAATTGTGTTTTGACTGGGTTTCATTTAAAGTCTGAGTTTTAAGATGGCCTTGTCTGTCAAGTCGATACCGCAAGGTGCCATAGATCATAACGCTGGCACGTTGTTTCCAGAAATGGAAAAAAAGCAGTTATAAGAAAGTAGAGGGCCAAAGAGGCCCACGTAACTCTTCACAGGAGGTAATTTAAACTCAGTCTGCATCGCAGCAGTATAAAAGAGAACTGGAATTACACCATAAACACATTTCCAGGGCCCCTAGGCATTAGCCGGATAGTAAATCCCTTCCCAAAATGATCAGTCAACACATTCCAAAAGCTAAAATGGAATCCTTACATCTTTTCTCCCCCTCAGTTACTGTGCCTTTAAGGCTTGTGAATGGGGCAATATATTTTGATCATAAAATGAACTATTTATTTTACAAATCTCCTTGCAAAACATCTACCTTTGACTTTAGCAATGGAAAGGATATCTGATCTTTTTTATGAGTTTCATGTGAACGCAATATGCAGCAAGCTGTAAATCAAAATATAAAAGTTATTTCTCTGTTTTAAGCCAGGAAGTGACCTAAACGTTAGCCAGTGCAGCGGAATCATGATTAGACAATGAAATTATCCTCTGAAGTTTATCAAAGACAGAACAAAGCTATAGTATAATTAGATAAAGATCAGATGTGCGCACATGTTCACTTTGGCACTTGCGGAAGCTTTTAAAGAGCTACGTTGACACATATGTATATTAAGCTCTGCATAATTGTCAATTGTGTTTTCTGTGGATTGTAGCAATAAAATTATCCGAGTAAATACATTGTGACATCAAACTGTCTGGACATATTCACATTTAATCTAAGGGCTTTAGCAAGAAGACCGTTCAAAGAAGGATTTTTTTTATTTATTATGATTACATTGTCACATGCACACAGCAAAAAGCGCTATTAGGTCCTCTAAAGATTGTAACTATAACATTAGACTATAATTTAAAAAACAAAAAACAAAATATAAATATATATATTTTTTTCCAGTTATTTTTGAATGTCACTGATACACATCTTCTAAATGTCCAGAATTTGGCAGGACATGTTTGTTTTTAGACTCTTGCCAAACTTTTCTGTTTCACCTCAGAACACAAGAGAAAAGTCCCCCAAACAAATTGCAGCATATGCCTTTCATTACATAAGGGCAATGCAAGCTACTTACACCCATGTGGGAATATTTTAGCATGGGCCGCTCTAGCTTGCTTTTCCCCTTTAAGCCTAAATGTCCTAAACAATTGCAGTCCTGGCACCCCCAAACCGTAGCCCCCCTCAACCTCTATGCAGGTGTTATTTCTTGCAAGGTTGAGAAGCAAACATATCGAGAACAAGACAATAGGTTAATAATGTAATCATTTAATCCACCTCACTGAGTCACATAAGTAAACATTTTGCATCGAATTGTCTTAAACTGTAGGTGAATGCATGTATATGCCTAAAATATATTATTAGAGAAATATCAGCCTATAGACGACAAAATGTGAATAGAGTATTTAACTTCCATGGCAAAGCAATTGTTTCCAATACCTGCTGCACACAAAGGCAGGAAAATGGCTGGATATTTAAAAAAAATAACACAAAGTAATACTGTGTTGTATAATCAGAATATTTAGTTAGCCAATATTTAATAGCCAAAAAACTATCCCAATGCTCAGAAAAAAAAAAAATGTTGACCGAATGTGAACTGAATTTGAATGGTTATACCATACCATTCAGTTTTAATTCAGTTGACCAAATATCGACAGGAATTAGCTTGTTTACATGTAGTATTTATATACACCGATAGGTGCATTTTGTTACCCCTTTGGTTCGGCCATATTTTTTATCTCAAAATTCATCCATACTGAAAAGCGCATGGACCAATTTCAGTCTGATCCAACACGTTTTTTCCTATTTTGGACTAATCAAAGGGGCTACGGAATAGGGGGTGTTCTCTCTTTTAATTCTGGCAACTCACATGTTAGATTCTGAGTTAATTTCAGGCAGGTTGAGAGAGTCAGCTGACTATCCAAGCCTATCACTGGTGGCTTAACAAATTTTCATCATACCGTAGTGGCTGGAAGAAAATAAGTGAGGAGGAGCAATTTTGGGGTTAAACCATTGGTTTAACCACTGAAGATAAGATGGCACCCAGACCACTATTGCCTCATACTATCTTCAGTGAGCTAAAGTTATTATGATGGTGGGGGTGTTCCTTAAAGGGACACTATAGTCACCTGAACAACTTCAGCTTAGTGAGGTTGTTCAGGTGAGAACTATAGCTCCCTGCAGCCTCTCTCATGTAAACACTGTATTTTCTGAGAAAATCTAGTGTTTACATTGAAAGCTAGGAACCCCTCCAGTTGCAGTCACTCAGAGTGAACCAGATGGACTTCGGAGTTGATGGAGGCATAATATGCCTCCCTCCACTCAGATCTGCTGTCAGCAGAGCACAGGGCAGCACTGTGCACAGCATCCTGTGATTCAGTGTCTCCTCCCTCTGCATGCAGACACTGAACTTTCCTCATAGAGATTCATTGATTCAATTCATCTCTATGAGGAGATGCTGATTGGCCAGGGCTGTGTTTCAAACATGCTGGCTCTGCCCCTGATCTGCCTCCTTGTCAGTCTCAGCCAATCCTATGGGGAAGCATTGTGATTGGGAACCACATGTCAGCAGACTGCTTGTTTTTCTGAGTCTAACAGCATGCAGATTTACAGCTTCAGGCTTGAATACAGTAAGATTTTTACTAAATTAATGGAGGCATGAGAGGCCCAAGGGGGCTAGATGGTGGTATTAACACTTTAGGGTCAGGAATACATGTTTGTGTTCCTGACCCTATAGTGATCATTTAACTTAACCCAGAAAGGCCCTTTAAAATGATAATTAATAAGCACAGACAGAACATTTGCAAATATGTTTCCAAAGTGAAAATGAGCATTCTATGTTAATGATGGCATTAGTCAACATCGCAGCCATTTCTGAAGAGAGGATGGTGTAAGTATCCAGCGCCCACATAGCTTGTCTGAGAGACTCCGATTGGAAATAAATGTATTTTCTAAAGTAACTAATGTCATTTTTCTTGTCACATGGCACAAGTCTCCCCATTTTCTCTAACACATCTCAAATTAAAAACAAATATGATCTGCTTGTTAATCATGTAGCCCCATGTAGCTAGAGCGCAGCTAAGCGAAAAAAGGCCTTGACAGGGGTTAGGAGGCGGGCTTAGGAGGAAGTAAGCAAGGATTGGAGTTATGGGTAAGTAGGTTTGGCTATTTAAATAGGCAGCCATTTTAGGTGAGTCATTTCTAATTTCCTACCTGGTTGACTTTGTCCCACCCACCCTCCCTGGTTTTGTTACGTGTGGGGTTATCCCGTTTTTTCACAGCGGCGGGATGGGGAGCTGAAGGAGAAGAAATAGGCTCCCCAGGATGAACGTGATGGAAAACAAACAAGTTGTGGTCATCGGTGGTTGATAGGTTTCGAGTCCTGTCGGTGGCTCAGAACCTGGTGGGGTAGGGGTATTCGGGTATACCCCTGCCGTGGTTAATGGATGGTTGGCACTTTAAGTTGGTGTATTGGAATAATGTTGGTGTATGTTTTATATATATGTGTGTTATTTATATGGGGGTCATTGCCTTTTATATGTTAACAGAAGGAATAGGATGCGAGGGCGGAGTATGGGGGGCAATGACCCATGTTTTACTTGTTAAGTTATTATTATTATTATTATTGTTGTTATTATTATTTGGTTAATAAAGCTGTGGACAAATTTTCCCATATTCCCTAGTGTCTGTGCGTTATTGGGTTAGGATATGGGGTTGGTTGTCCTGGATTCCGACTGCCCAAATGGCGACTATACACCTGTCATGTAATACCTGTTCATTATTTTATTGTTGGGGCCCCGCATGCATGATGACTCGTTTCAAACGCCATAGTGGGCACCACTTCCCCTTTCAACCTCATAACAATAGCTCGTATACATTCTTTGTCATTTAATCTACCTGGTTTCTTCAATCTTTTAATCTAAACCCTGTCCCTTGGTGACATTCTCCTTTCTGACTCTATATACACATTACACCATCTTGGATAGGTTATGGTGCAAGGAGGTCCCCTGTCACTTTCTTCCAGCACATAGTGTCTTATGAACACAGCAGTTTGCAAAAAAATCACAGCAGTTTGCATCACAGGGGGATGCTATATCCATGCGAGTACTTGTACTAGTTTTATACAATGTCCATAAATGTCTGTTTGACCCATAGAGCTCTACTGTAAAAGATTTTATGGGATAAGTTCAACACTGCTATAGAAAGTTAAGGGAGCATTATGACTGGTTTATTTACTTCCTGGTATGGAGAGAGTTCACTACAGAAGCTGAAAAGTCTGGGTGTTAACAATGCTTAAACATGTAACATTTTTATTACTTTTATATGTTTTAATATACTACCCATATTTTCATTAATATAGGCAAATTGGTCAACTGCATCATGGAGGTTTCTTATAAAAGAGATTTAAAAAAAAGTTACAGCCCACTGAAGTGCTTATCATGCCAGGTGTACCCTTGTGCAGTTCCCTGTTAATGGGGCACACAGCTTTGCCACAGCTTGCCCTCTTGCCTTGGTCCCCACTAGACACCTGGTCTCTTCAGGTGTTGGGTGAATGACATCAGGCATCTGAAAATCTAAAAAAACAAGATTCTGATCCAGTCACCGTTTACAGAACTAACATTAGCCGGTCCTGAACTCTTGTTTTGGTCTGGCTAATGATGCCGCAGTGACGCTGACAAAGGGCTTAAACTCTGTATCAGCAGAGTTTTATAGCGAAATGCTGCATAAAGAAATTCCAAGAACCATAACCACCTTAAATCACTGAAGTGGTCATGGTGGTTGGAGTAATCAAAAGAAAGTTTAAGTTGAGATGTAGATCCATTCATAGAGAAACCATAATCATTGGCCAGTTCTTTTTACATTTGTTCCATTATTATGTAAAGCCACATTTTCGACTTTTTGATCCTCTACATGTCCTATTGTGGATACAGAGGATAGTAGCCAATTGTTAGCAATAAAATATATATCTCTTGAAATGCCATGAATACAAAGATTTTTTTTTTTTTCAAAACGAATGCTTTTTACAAAACAAAAATGTTCTGACTTCCAGTGTGTTCTGGAAAACGATTTTTGGAGACGGAAAATGGCTCCTTGTCAGATGCCAACACCTTTTGCCTAGTTATGCTGCAATCATGACATTTGTTGGGAATTGAATCCTACAGCGCATTAATTGTTGAAATTTTCATTAGAGGTTTGACGGACCCATTTTCACCAATGCTGCTGAAAACTGCTCTTTTACAAATCATGCCACTTTAATACAGTATATATATTGCACTTTGTCATTTAAAGCTTGTGAATAATTACACATTTCTGCCAATCCTCTAAAGAAATAGTACAAGTTGTATATAAGCACACATGCAATATATATATATATATATACACGTGTGTGTGTGTGTGTGGTCCTGATGAAGATTTCATAGAAGAACTGAAACGTTGACAATAAAAGTTAATTTTTTAATTAAATATATTTATGACGACCCAGGAGTGCTGTCCTTTTTGGTTTTCGTGTTTTTGTGTGTATATGTAATAAATATGAATACAAATGTATAAAAAAAATGTAAATTTTAGAGTTAAAATTTTTAATAAAAACCTATTTCCAATCACTAAATTATTCACCTTGCATTTTAAAATATATTGATTGTTGCCCAGCAGTTTACTGTATCCGTATTGTACAGCTCTGTAGTATAAATTGGCAGATTCTGTTCTAATAATTAACAAGAAGAATGATGTTCTGTTGAAGGATACATCAACTACTACAAGTTCCCATTCTAAACTTAAAACCAAAATGACAAATACAACACACTATCCTCTTACAAATAAATACATATTTTAATTGTTTTGCTTACCAAGGTCTATAAAAACAATTGAACTGACATAGCACAGAAATTGCTATTTATTCTGATAATTTGTTATTTTTTAATAATGTCATAAAATATTATGAAAATATATGCATTTTTAAATGGGGTGTCTATACCTAAGTTTTTTAGGAGGTACTTTAGTATTTTAAAATAATGTTTACTTGAGGAGAGTCAGCGCAGCTACAAATCTGGGAAATCCTGTAAGATGTGATTAGTGAGTAAACTGAAAATGATTACACATGGTTTGTGACCTACATTTCCTTTCTTACTTTCGGTGTGTGTTTGTCCTTTTAAAGAAACCAATATGTTTGTGTAACTGATGTGAAGCAAGCTTGACTCCGAAAAGATTTAAGTTAATATGTAGCTAAGCATTCGGAGGGTAGCGCATCTGCAGAGTGAACATTAAGGGTCTTGGCTGCAGTACAGCTAGTCATGTATGATATCAGGCCCGCAAATGTGACGTGATGCCTCTGTACGCTTGAAAATAATTCAATGTGCCATCTAGCTCAATGGCTGGAGAGAGGCTATACACATAGTTGTCAGAAATGAGAAACAATTCACAGATATTTTCAAACGGATGAGCAGAAAAGGATTAGAACCAGTCATCGGGTCTAAATAAAAGTGTTAATTAGGGAATTGTTATATATAGGTGAAAAGAATGTCGCCAGGAGATGTGGCTGATATTAAAATTAATGGCACGTTTTACAAAAATATATGTATATTTCATAAACCGTGTAGGCCAAAATTCAGAGTAGGAATTGACAGGTAAATAACTTATTTGTTGGTAGTTCAATTTTTCTCGTTAAAAATACATATTATAAACGAGTTTTGGGAGAGTCAACAAGGGTAATTTTCACGAAGAAACAACTACAGTGAGGGAGAAATTTATTTGATGCCCTGCTGATTTTAAACGTTTGCCCACTGACAAAAAAATGATCAGTCTATAATTTTAATGGTAGGTGTATTTTAACAGTGAGAGACAGAATAAAAAAATTAAAAAATCCAGAAAAACGCATGTCAAAACATTTATAAATTGATTTGCATGTCAATGAGTTAAATTAGTATTTGATCCCCTATTAATTAGCAAGATTTCTGGCTCCCAGGTGTCTTTTATACAGGTAACAAGCTGAGATTAGGAGCACTCTCTTAAAGGGAGTAATCCTAATCTCAGCTCGTTACCTGTATAAATGACACCTGTCCACAGAAGCAATCAATCAATCAGATTCCAAACTCTCCACCATGGCCAAGACCAAAGAGCTGTCAAAGGATTTCATAGACAAGATTGTAGACCTACACAAGGCTGGAATAGTCTACAAGACCATCATCAAGCAGCTTGGTGAGAAGGTTACAACAGTTGGTGGGATTATTCGCAAATGGAAGAAACACAAAATAACTGTCAGTCTCTCTCGGTCTGGTGCTCCATACAAGATGTTACATCATGGAGTTTCAATGATCATGAAAACTGTGAGGAATCAGCCCAGAATTACACGGGAGGATCTTGTTAATGATCTCAAGGCAGCTGGGACCATAGTCACCAAGAAAGCAATTGGTAACACACTACGCCGTGAAGGACTGAAGTCCTGCAGTGCCTGCAAGGTCCCACTGCTCAAGAAAGTATATGTACAGGCCCGTCTTAAGTTTGCCAATGAACGTCTGAATGATTCAGAGGAGAACTGTCTGAAAGTGTTGTGGTCATTTGACACCAAAATCAAGCAATTTGGCATCAACTCAACTCGCCAAGTTTGGAGGAGGAGGAATGCTGCCTATGACCCCAAGAACACCATGCCTACCGTTAAACATGGAGGTGGAAACATTATGCTTTGGGGTGTTTTTCTGCTAAGGGGACAGGGCAACTGCACTGCATCAAAGGGACAATGGACGGGGCCATGTACCGTCAAATCTTGGGTGAGAACCTCCTTCCCTCAGCCAGGGCATTGAAAATGGGTCGTGCATGGGTATATCAGCATGACAATGACCCAAAACACACAGCCAAGGCAACAAAGGAGTGGCTCAAGAAGAAGCACATTAAGGTCATGTAGTGGCCTAGCCAGTCTCCAGACCTTAATCCCACAGAAAATCTTAATGATTTGGAGAGGATCTGCAAAGAGGTGTGCAAACCTGGTGGCCAACTACAAGAAAGTATGTTTTTTTGTTATTCTGTCTCTCTCTGTTAAAATGCACCTACTATTAAAATTATAGACCGATCATTTATTTGTCAGTGGGCAAACGTTCAAAATCAGGAGGGGATCAAATACTTTTTTGCCTCACTGTAATTAGCCAGAGAAAACAATTAATTTATTCATCAACTCATCATGTATGACGAAGCTCACTTTCATTTAAATGGGTTTGGCAATAAACAAAACGGATGTTTCTGGGATACAGAAACTCCACGGATAAAATTCATCAGTGGCACTTGCACCCTATCACGGCACCGTCTGGTGTGGGGTGACCTCACAGGAAGTTGAATGGAAATTTCAGCGCTAGCACCTCAAACATTAACTAATGTTATGATCAATGCAATTGAAAGAGCCTGACTTTGCGAGGTGACAAATGGAGCTCATTTAAAAGATGTCATCGATTCTCCATGTATTCATTGTATGTAATATCATTGAAATTAGTTCTTTAATGAAAAGAGTTTTTGACTCCTTAAACCTTACTCTGAATTTTGGCCCACCCTGTATACACACAGAGCCAGCCATATCGTTTGTGTGAACCTGGGCAAATGTTCATCATAACCTGGCACCTACTTCCTTCCATTTAGTAGCTCACTCAGTGGCCCCACGTTTGTGAGACCTGCAAACGTGTGTCTCTCACACAACACACACAAACGTAAGCGTTTCCTTAAATCCAGGATCTCTCTGTGGGAGCCACACACAGTGAGCTGTTCTTCCCCGAACGTGCAAGGCTCAAGGTTGGAGCTCCGATTGCCCAACCCAAAGGACTGTTAATATGTGTAAACATAATACATATATGTATCCGTTTTTTGCTCCCTATAATTTCTTCTTTTGTGAAGAAGTTTTTTGAACCAAATACACAATAAACACAAAGTCAAAAGGCAGCAACAAAATAACACAGTGTGTCATGCCTTTGTTACAATCAATGAACACTTGCTTATACGAATTACTATACAAACAGGGCGTTAAATGCAGGGAACAGAAAAGGGGGCATTTCAAGGAAATCAGCCCATACCCATGAACAGAATTGCTCCGTTAACGAAAAAAAGAGAGAGAAAAAAACAACAACCAATAGTTGTTCCTAACTATTCGGTACAGGGTTCGGAACAAATACCCCACGTTAAAAAGCAGGTAGAGAGCAGAATGTAGTTATAACGTTAAAAAGAATGAAGGAAAAAAAATGTTCCCTATACATTTTAGTGCAAGGGTGTTGGGTAAAACATTGATTAGTGAGCACTGTGTATTGTACAGAAAACGGTATATTTGATTTATTTTTTTTAAATGTTCATCAATCTTTAACAGTACAAATAATTAGTGTGTTGTCTTATTTAAACAACTGCTTACTTTACATAAAAGGAATGCAGAGCCATTTATTTTCTAAAACACTTAACATGATCCTTGTGCCGTAATGATTTGTCAGATGATTTATTGCGTGATATGGCATACCCAGTAAGATTCATGGCTCATACTATAAATAGTGGACAAATTATTCAGGGGGAGGGAGAAACCCTCTAATTCCATGACTTCTTGTTAATACTACTTCAACTTAATTTTGGTCAACTTTTACCAAAAAAATACATTTGTATTTAATTATATAAACCTTAAGTATTATTTGGAAAAAAATATGAAAAAAAGGGTGTGTGTACACATATACCCAGGCCAGTTGAAGCCTAGTTACTCCAGAATTGTTTGTGAACAAAGTTTAGTTAAAGGGGCACTATAGGCACCCAGACGATTTCAGTGCATTGAAGTGGTCTGGGTGCACTGCCCCTGTCCCCTTAACCATGTAATGGTAATTATTGCAGGTATTGTGAAACTGCAGTAATTATCTTGCAGGGTTAACTCCACCTCTAGGATGAATGGAGGCGTAGCCTGACCCAGCGCTGAGGGACATCCGTGCTGGAATCGTGTAAATGACAAAATGGTTTTTAAACCTTTGAACGCTGGGGGTAAGTGGGGGGAGGGAGACAAGGGGTGGGCAGAGGGTACGAAAGTACTAGGAATACAACTTTGTATTCCTAGTACAATAGTTTACCTTTAAGCATCATGGGACTGACCTGAGTACTTTACATATATGTATAGTGCAGATGGTAGTTATTAATGGTATAGTATGTAAATATTGTGTTATTTAAGCAAACTAATCATCATATAACACACACGTGCTGCAAAAATGATGAGGTATGTGAATGAATTAAAAAAACAAAAAAAAACCTAATTATTTAAGGATTATATACACTGAAATGCACTTTATATTTTTTCCTTAGCCTAATTTCTACTTAATATTAAACATCATAAGTACAAGTATAAAAACAGCAATTATAGAGAATCCGACGGCAACAATAACGTACACTCTGAAAATCAGCATACAGCTTCTCGTCCCGATTGAGTCACAAATCAGTAACTCAGTGTCTTTATAAAAAGAGTTTGGAGGGGCGTGGCCTAGCGGTCCGAGAAGATGGCAGCTTGATCCCTGAGCTCCCCGCTGGCTCGGCTTGTAACCTCATTTAATCCGCACTCTGACCGCAGTTATGGGTAAGACTCATCGAGCATCACATACCCAAAGATCAGGGGAACACCCAAAAGGAACCCCGACCCCGACAATGAAGAGATACCTGCTCGCACAGGCGGACTTGGATCCGCAGGCCTCAAATGACTCCACGGAGTCGGACATTTTCTCCCAGCGTTCCCCAACGGGAGAGCAGGCCCCTGAACCGCGGGCGACAAGAGACCCAGCAATGTCGGACCTGATGGCCCTGCTAAAAGACTTACCAACGAAAACAGACCTCAAGACGGCCAACGCTGAGTTGCACTCCTCGATCACGGCGGAACTCCATGCTCTGAGAGAGGACTTACAAGGCCTCAACCAACGTGTATCGCAGATTGAAGCGGACTGTGACCACATGGCAGCGGCACAAGCAGCTAACACAGACATGCTGCAGCACCATACCACAGTAATGAGACAGATGGCCCTGCATATAGAGGACCTCGACAATCGGGGCAGACGCCAGAACATTAGGGTAAGGGGGGTCCCAGAGGAACTGGATACCAAGGCCACAGTACAAAGCACACTGATGGAGCTTTTCAATCGGCTCCTCGATAGGCCGCCACTGACGCATATAGGCTTTATTAGAGCGCATCGGGCTCTGAGACCTCAAGGGCCCCCAGGGGGACCCCCCAGGGACATCATTTGCTGCCTGGAGAGTTTCCAGCTTAAGGAGGAGATCCTACGCAAAGCGCGGGCAGCGGACAAGGTGCTACTAGAAGGGTCGGACATCCAGCTATATCCAGACCTGTCCCCTGCTACACTGGCGTACCGGCGAGCCCTGAAACCCTTCACCAGGCAACTGCAGTCCGCCAACCTAAGGTACCGATGGTGCTTCCCCACGGGCCTTCAAGTAGCGACACCCTCAGGCCCCTTCATGGTCACGGGCGCAGACGACTTAGAGACGCTTCAACGTGAGTTACATCTACCGCCGGAGAAGCTAACATGGCCGAACCCGCTCAGATTTTACACGGAAGGTCCTAGGCCGCAAGGCGTGGGCCCCAAACCCCAACGACTACGGAACCCCCGCATGCAGACGATAAGACCAGCGGGAACACAGAACTAACAGCGCCACCGACCCTGCCGCTCCCTGGGCTTTTTACGGAACGCACCAAGCCTTGACAGGGAGGACTTATATGCTTATTTCACCCTCTACTTTCTCTCTGATGCATCCACATCGCTTCGACCATCATCATTCTCCTGAGTAAATCCGCTCCGGTCCTGGGACTTGCAGTTGGCCTTCCGGCTCCAAACCCCGGGCCCACGTGGAACAATCAACGGACTAACGGACCGGAGTCTGGGGACAGCATTCCTTATCCCGCTTCATAACCGCAAGTATGCCTAAGGGGACAAGGGGGGCTCGGGACTACACGCTACACCTCAACACAAGGACAGTGGGCCGAATACTTGGGGAGGGGGAGAGGGGGTGGCCCCGGGTTCTACTAAATGGCATACCCTGCCTAATCATGGCACGGAGGGAGCAGGATAGACACACTCTGGCCCTGGACTTGCCCCCCCTTTATTAGGCGAGGAGATGGGGGACCCACATGAATCACCCCTATATTCACCCCGGAAGGCTACAGCTCCCGGGCATAACCTGTCAAGACAAACTGGGATGCTAACCGGCCGACGCCACCACACCACCCGCACGAGACGGGAGAGCCAGCCACATCAGCACCTGTAAAGGGGTGATGCGGCCCATGCAGTCACAAAGTGGGTCCCCTCAGACTTTACAGACTTTATGGACTGTTGCTGCTATCCCGGCTATCTTGATCTCACCCCCTGCCGGGTTATAGGGGACTACGGGAGAAAGCTGTATTAGACCTTACAGGGACCATTTAAAAATATGTTGTTGCATGCAAGTATAGGGGCCGGATGGCTGCTGGGGGTCGGGCCGGGACCGGGGAGAGGTAGGCCATGGAGCCTAGGGGGGGGGGAGCAAGGGGACGCATACGACATCTGAGGGAAACCAAGGGGATAATCTCACTGCTCTAAGCTAGGTGGTTTCAATTGACCCTAGAAAATTGGGAATCACCCAGTGACCTGGGGGGTGGCGGGCGAGGCACATTTAAACTAAAGGACACCATGATATATCGGTGGGCCGATTAGTCCACAAACTGCGGTCATGACACAGACCCTACAAACATTCGCTTATGGAGGTACATCATAGGCTACACCCCTTGCACAGTGAGCCAAGAGGCGGGGAGACGGGATGTCCTGACTGGGCGGTACCCCGAGGGCTCACAGAGGCACGTGACGATCTTTCTGGGAGCGTCCTGGGCCCGCCGGGTCCTGCCCACTTGGGGCTTCTTGGACTCCTCTGCTACCCTACTGGTTGGAGCGTTCTAACCCTAGGTGTGCGGTACACCCCTCCCACCTACGGGAGGGGGGGGTGGTTACTGCCCTCCAACGCTCAAATCCACTTTTCGTTTTTTCATTGTACATAGTGTTATCCCTCCGTACCCAGTCTCTAATCCCAGTGGGTACGTTCCTTCCCCTCTTACCCTCTGACCTCCCCGGTTTTCCCCAAGTTACCCTATCCAGTACTCGCTATACCTGACGACCGGACAGAAGTGACAGTACCACCTGTGAGCAACTGACGCACATCCAGTATGTCTCTAATACCGGCCCCACTCACCATTTTTTCACTGAACACTAGGGGACTTAACACGCCGGAAAAAAGGACTGGAGCTCATAAGGACTTTAAGACAGCACGAGCATCTATAGTGTTTCTGCAAGAGACCCATTTTAGGGCAGGCTCACGACCCAAGTTGACGAACCACCACTACCCCAAGGGGTATTATAGTGACTTCCAGGGAGGTAAATCCCGAGGCACGGCAATACTCCTACATAGACACCTCCCATTTACTGAATCTGGGGTCCTGACAGACCCGGAGGGCCGCTTCCTGTTCCTCAAGGGGACGATTGCGGGTACAACGTATACTTTCGCCAACCTCTATGCCCCTAACCGGGGGCAATATAAATTCTTGGCTAAGACGCTCCGCACACTAGCGGGTTTCCAGGAAGGCATACTAGTAGTGGGAGGGGATCTGAATGTAGCGTTAGACCCCAAGTGGGACTCCTCCTCGGGCCACACACACATCTCCTCACAATACCTTACAGCCATTAAAACTCTTCTGGCCAGGGCTAAGCTAGTAGACTGTTGGAGAGCCTTCCACCCCGACGAAAAGGACTTCACCTTTTACTCCCACCCTCACAACTCCTACACCCGCATAGACTATTTACTAGTACCCAGCTACCACATACCGCTAGTCCTACAGGCTGACCAAGGCACTGTGACGTGGTCGGACCACGCCCCAGTGATCATCAAACTAAACTCCCCCCTTCACAGACCCAAGATCTCTAAGTGGAGATTGAACGAATCATTGCTTACGAACCCTACGATCACCTCGGACATAGGGGCGACATTAAGGGAATATTTCACATACAACACCAGCGAGCAGACCTCCCCCACCATACGATGGGAGGCACATAAGAGTGTCATAAGAGGCCACTTCATCCAAAAGAGTGCGCTCCTGAAAAAACAAAGGGAGGCCCGCATGGCTAAACTACTATCGGACATAGCACAGGCAGACACACTTAACAAACAACACCAACTCCCCACACACCAGGCCACTCTCCTCAGCCTGCGTAGGGAACTGACTTCACTCTTACACTCCACTCACCAAAGGGACGCTCTGCGAAATAGGGCCTTCTTCGCGATTCACGGGAACAAAAGTGGGAAACTTCTAGCGCGCATGCTAGCCAAAAGGCGCCAAGACACGTACATAGACAGGATCAGGGACAAGGGGGGAGTCCTACACAGACACCCGGCCAAGATCCAAGAAATCATCCGCACTTACTACGCAGGGTTGTATTCCCTCCCACGCCCCCACACTGATGCCCAGTCACGATCACTCAAGACCTCAATAGATGACTACCTAAAGACCCATACGCTCCCCTCTCTGACGACAACCACGGCCGCCCAGCTGGATGAACCTATATCTATGGGGGAACTAGCGCTAGCTATTAAATCCATGAAACCGGGCAAGACACCGGGCCCGGACGGCCTGCCCATCAAATATTATAAAAGCTATGCCGAGACCCTGTACCCCCCACTCCTAGACATGTTCAATGCCATCAGGGAGGGACACGAACTGCCCCCACAAGCGCTCATGACGCACATCACTATAATCCCGAAGGAGGGTAAGGACCGGGAGCACTGCGGGAGTTATCGGCCCATATCCCTTATAAATAACGACATCAAACTGCTAGCGAAGGTCCTGGCGACCCGACTCCAGGTGCACGTACCCTCTCTGGTCCATCCGGACCAGGTGGGGTTTGTGATGGGTAGGGAAGCCAGAGATGACACCATAAGGGCCCTTACCGTGATGCACAAAAAAACAGGGGACGACACGGGCCTTCTCCTGCTGTCCACGGACGCGGAGAAGGCCTTTGACAGGGTCTGCTGGACGTATATGTTCCAGACACTGTCACACCTGGGTGTGGGACCGTACCTGCAGGGATGGATCAAGGCCCTGTATACTCATCCGACAGCGCACGTCCTGGTCAATGGGGCGCCCACCGAGTCGTTCCCAATTCACAACGGAACAAGACAGGGGTGTCCCCTGTCTCCGTTGCTGTTTGTCCTGGCCCTGGAACCCCTGCTCTCTACTATCCGCCACCACCCAGATATCAAGGGAATGCGCATAGGAGACACACACCATAAGCTAGCTGCATACGCAGATGACCTCCTTTTCTTCATAACACACCCAGAGGTCACCCTCCCCAACCTGGTGCAGGAATTCCAGACCTTCGGCAGGTTGTCAGGGTACAAGATCAATTTCTCCAAGTCGTATGTTTTAAATGTCAGCGTACCCAAAAGGAGAACGACACAGCTCCAACGCAGCTTTGCGTTCCAGTGGGCCACTGATAAAATCCGCTACCTCGGCACTTGGCTGACGGTTAGGGAATCGGAGCTCTTTACAGCAAACTTTACCCCGATACTGACTAGGTTCCAAGCAGACATGAGGGAGTGGGCCCTACCGCATATTTCCTGGCTGGGTAGAATCCAAGTAATTAAAATGAACCTACTACCGAGATTACTCTACCTTTTCCAGGCTCTGCCTATCTCGATCCCCACCTCATTCTTTACTACACTTCGACAAGCAATGGGAGCCTTTGTGTGGGATGGGAGGAGGCCCAGACTAAAATATGCACTACTCACCCAACCTAGGAACAAAGGGGGCCTAGCCTTACCCGATTTTAGGCAATATTACAAGGCATGCCATCTGCAACGGGTAGTGGAGTGGTCTAAGACTGGGGTCGGTAAACTATGGAAACAGGCGGAGGAGGGGTTGGCCGGGATCCCAGCTGCCCTCATCCCGTGGCTCCCCGGGGGGACTGACGGAAAGGAAACACACTACTCCACATACACG
This sequence comes from Pelobates fuscus, assembly GCF_036172605.1. NCBI lineage: Eukaryota > Metazoa > Chordata > Amphibia > Anura > Pelobatidae > Pelobates > Pelobates fuscus. Next base: position 17,589,263 of record NC_086328.1, read on the forward strand.
AAAGCGACGTTGAAGGTATGGAGAGGGAGTGTAGGTAGACACACACTCTCCACATTCCCGTCCCCACTGCTTCCCCTTACACATAACCCAGGCTTCCCACCAGGTAAGGACCCTAGGGCACTGAGGGCCCTGGTGCAATGCCCACTGCCGAGACTGAGACATGTATGCTCCGGTCAGGGGCTGAGGTCCTTAACTGACCTGTGCGGTGACCCTAACCAGCCGTTCACGACCCAATTCCGTTACGCACAACTAGCTAGCTACACCAAAACCCTACCACGGGCAGGAGCTCTTACAAGGGGACTTACTGCCTTTGAACAACTCTGTGTAGACCCTGAACCGCTACCACACTGTATTTCGCAGCTCTACACCCTCCTACAAACACACACACCCACGGCCACACCACGCTTTATGGGCAAATGGGAGGAGGCTCTCGACCACACATTCAGCGCAAGGGAGTGGGAAAAGATATGTGAGATCACACACCACTGCTCCATATTTAGCAAGAGCCAGGAGATAGCTTATAAGATACTCACGCAATGGTACTGCACCCCAGACACACCTCAATACATGCATGCCCATGGGACCAACATATGTTGGAGATGCACAAATGCACCGGGTACACCTCTACATATTTGGTGGGCGTGCGAACTCATCCAACCATTCTGGAGGAAGATACACACAATCACTTCACGCTTCTCTGACAACCCACCACCATTACAACCTGCAGCAATGCTGCTTCACCACACGAATATACCGATTTCCAAGTACAAAAAATCGCTCACAATCCGCATCCTAAACATGGCCAAACAAACTATTCCACAATACTGGAAAAAGAGTGAGACCCCTTCCCTTCTCAAATGGTTCACCCACATGGAGGAGTTGAGAGCGGTGGAGGAGCTCTCCATGTTGGCTACCGAAAAACAGCATCAGACATACTTGGACATCTGGACTCACTGGATACTGACTACGACGAAACAGGACTTCCTGACGATGCTACAAAACTGAATATAGGGCTGAACTCTGCCTACATGACCTAGGGGACAACGGACAGACCCTCCTCCTCCTCCCTTCCACTTTCCTAACCCTCTCCCTTCCCCACTACCCAGGAGTCACAAACTAGAAACGCTACTCAAAAGCCATGGTGACATAGGGGCATTGGAAATGAGCCCATGCATGCTCACCTCCCTACAAAATGTCATTCCGCTGATATAGTAAGCTGGCAATAGGGAACCCCTACAGACGTGACCCCCACAGTAGCGACCCATCAGATCAAGTACTCATCCTTCTCGCACAGGCAGACCATAAATGCCCCCGCAGGGGGTACAAGGGAGGTGATAGTGTACTCTGCACTAGACACCCTAGAGGTAACCAACTAGAGGGAGCTATTCTCAACCTGAGGGGACAATGGCTTAACCACGGGTGATTACCCTTCTTTGGATGGCGACGACGCTTGAGACAAATGGGAAGAATTCGGGGGAGGGAGGGGGGGACTCACCTTCTTGCGCTCTTATTGTTGTTGTTATTTGGGACCTGCGTGTCCCGCAGCCTTGTTGGGCCTGCGTGCCCGTATTATGCCTGACTCTAACCTCTTGTTGAAAGTTGCACAGACCTGCGAGTCTACGCAGTAATAACCATATTTACCTCCTATATCCAGGAAATAAAAATTATATTTACAAAAAAAAAAAAAGAGTTTGGATTCAGATTTGTGCATTGTACGTAAACCTATAATGAATGTAATATGTTTAACAGAAGTCTGACCTCGGCCTAACACATTCATAAATAGACACTGAGTATTTATAGGTGAACGTTCCTAAATACATCAATTTTTTTTATTTTTTTTTTGGCAAATATCTTAATGAATAGAAAGTGCTCTGCAAGCTTAGATGTGTCCATTATTGACGAAATCCAATCCTGAGGTGATGGAATACACAAGCATGAGGCGCTATTACTTATAAGAAGGCATTCGATGGCTGAATGACAGGATAAGTGGAGCCATCCATCTGCTGTTCTAGAATGCTTGTAGCACATGACAAATTAACCCCCTAGGAGTTCAAGTTCAAGGAGTTCTAAGAAAAGATTCCCCACCAGGAGTACATAAAGATCATAAAGAAAAACCAAAGGAAAGCAAGAGTTGCTCAAGGAGTCGAGCAAGGGTCCAACCTAGCAGACTGCAGCCCAAAAAGAAAAAATTACTTCAAGCCCATGACCACTTCAGTGATTTGAAGTGGTTATGGTTCCTGCAGTCTGTATCTGCAGCATTTTGTTATGGAAAGCTGCACATACAGAATGTAAGCCCTCCGCTACCAGTGGTGTAACTCCATCTCAGGCTCTCGTCTTTGGGGCCCAATAAGCAATCCCAGAACAGCAGTTACGGGCTGGCTAATGTCAATTCTGTGCATATTTGGCGCCTGATGCCAGCAAGCACAGATCCTTTAGCAGTTACAGGGTTACTCTAACCCATTTTATTTTTTTTAAATTCAGAATGCCCTATTATGCATTAGAAATTATGTTCCCCTCCTTATAAAGGTGTAAAATAAAGTATAACTTACCTGAAATCCAGCATCTGCAAAGCTCCCCTCACTGCCTTCCATGCCCCATCTGATGTCACAGACTATCCTCACGAGGTCCAATCAGAATGCTTCTAATAGAGAACCATTATTATTATTATTTATAAAGTGCCAACAAACTATGCAGCACTGTTAGACCGTTATAAAAAAAAAAATGGCTGATACCAAGAAGAAGAGGGGGATGTAGGCTCACAGCCCTGATGTCAAGGCAGTCAGGCTGAATTTCTGCACAGTACTGACATTAGGCAGTCCATGTGATGGGAGGGAGGAGGGGTAAATAACCCCTGAAAAAAAGTGCAGATTACCCTATATGTGCAGCATTTCAACCAGAAATTCTGCACAAATTCCTTCATCACCATTTTGAAAAGCAGGAGTGGTCATGGTGGTTGGAGTAACCCCTTTAACCCCTTAAGGACCAAACTTCTGGAATAAAAGGGAATCATGACATGTCACACACGTCATGTGTCCTTAAGGGGTTAAGTGGTGACAATGAGGCCCTCTTTGTCATTCATTGATTTGCTGCACATATCTGAACTTTTACAAGTTAAATCTGAATAGGTTAACGGAGGTAAAAATAGCGGATATGGAAAAATTCTCCAATTTAAACACTGTCTTAATTTTGCCATTTAGATGCAATCACCAAAATTTCAGAGTTTAGTTAATATCCCTGATTTTGGATTCTGGCTTAAAGGGAAACTATAGCGCCAGGAAAACAAACTCGCCTTCCTGGTACTATAGCTTCCCCCTACCACGTAGTGCAGAAGGGGTTAATAACCCCTTCTGTTACTTACCTGGGTCCAGCACCGATGTCCTTTGGCGCTGGCTCGGCTCCGCCTACGTTCCTCTGCCGCCGACGTCAGCCGGCGGGAGAGACCTAATGCACATGCATTGAATAATGCTTTCTTACTGGGATTCTGATGACATGCATAGAGTGAGGACGTCCAGCGTCATTTAGGCGACCAAAAGTCACCTTTGAGCCCGGAAGTCCCTCTAGTGGCAGCCACTTTAGGAGGAATTAACCCTAACAGGTAATTATTGCAGTTTATAAAAACTGCAATAATCACACGCTCCAGGTTAAGGGTGATGGGACATTGCAACCAGACCACTTCAATGAGCTAAAGTGGTCTGCGTGCCTACAGTATCCTTTTAATATGTTGTGGCATCCTGTGAGAATTTCATCGGATTTGACTAAATGAAGCATTGTTTACATATCATTGGTCAGTGCAGTGTTAAGCAGATTTTTGACAGTATGCTTCTTTTGTCCTTGCACTGCAAGATCACACAGTATCGCAGAGTTCCATGCACATTGCCCAACATATGATCAGGCAGGGACATGTAAAGTGTTCTTTTAGGACCTCAAAGGTCTACCTCTCACAGGTGCAATAGCTTGTGACTTTAGTGAGTACATCACTGGGTTGTGGGTTACGTATGGACAATCAGCTATATTAATTCACAAGTGCTTATGTTGAGAGATGCAAAGGTAATTGGTCACTGTAGGGCTGCTAAATTTGAACTTTCCCAAAAGAGGGTCTTAAATGACACCTGGGTCTTCCTAGTGCAAGCAGGAGAAAAAGCCTGCTGGTACAAAATCCACATGCTAGAATTATTAATATGAGAAGTCAAGACTTAAAGAATCAGTGGAGTTATCATTTTGCGACATACCTCGGAGTGAGCCCTTGTACCTAGACCGTCAGGTATTTTTACTAAATTATTAAAAGGAAGGAAGGATACATAAACAAATCCCTTTAACGTCATTTAGAGATCAGGACCTCCCTTTCTAACCCCACCAAGACTTTCTGTGTCTGTCCAATAACAGACTTTCCAATGCAGCTCAATGAGACGTCTTTCAAGACAGGTGCTCTGGGCAATTGCTGGCTCTCGAGTTTAGCTCCTGATTGACAGCCAAGGCATTGTAATAAGGCTAATTTATAAAAGTGCAAATTTCTATTGAAATCTGCACCTTTTGTGAAATGAAAAAAACACAGATATAAACACAGATACACTTCACAGATATAGCATATCAACAAGCTGAAGTGTTTTATGTGGGTGTAGTGGCCCTTTAAATTCCAATAAGTGTGATATAATAATTCCATTAAAATGATAGGAAGCAGTTAAACATTATCAACAAATTAGTATATTGTTGTATATAATTAACACTCTGATGTAGCTTTAAAAATAATTACTTCTTGAAGTTAAAGGACCACTATAGTGCCAGGAAAACATACTCGTTTTCCAGGCACTATAGTGCCCTGAGGGTGCCCCCCTCCCACCGGGCTCTAGGGGGTGGAAGGGGTTAAACTTACCTCTTTCTCCAGCGCCGGGCGGGGGACTCTCCTCCTCCTCGGCTTAATGCGCATGCGCGGCAGGAGCCGCGCGCGCATTCATCAGTCTCATAGGAAAGCATTTACAATGCTTTCCTATGGACGCTGGCGTCTTCTCACCGTGATTTTCACAGTGAGAAGCACGCAAGCGCCTCTAGCGGCTGTCAATGAGACAACCACTAGAGGCTGGATTAACCCTAATATAAACATAGCAGTTTCTCTGAAACTGCTATGTTTATAGAGAAAAGGGTTAATCCTAGGGGGACCTGGCACCCAGACCACTTCATTGAGCTGAAGTGGTCTGGGTGCCTATAGTGGTCCTTTAACATTTCAGAACAGATATAATAATCACCTTATCAACTCAATATAGGCAGTTTTAAGGTTTCTATATCATGGCACAAAGAGAATGTCTGATTCTGGAGTCATTTTAATAAAGTAATCTATCTCATTCATGTAAACTAATTCATGTAAACTACACTCCAATTCTATGATACAGAACTAGTGACATCCAGAATAACTGTACTTGACCTAAATACATTCATTATTATTTATCACATATATGTGTTTGCACAGTTATATGATTTAAATATATTTAAAATACACACCAATTATGTCAATTGTAAAGAAACTCTGTAGGACACAGAGAAGAATTGTATTTCTGTACTGCTCAATAAGATTTCGGGATCTGTACATGTAATAAATGTGATCTCTGCTTTTGAAAATCATTCAAATGAACGAGTGAAGGCTTGGGCCAAACAGTCACATGGTATTAAATGCCAAGCAAAATTTACTTCCAAATCTCCATTCTAGACATGGTTGAACAGGAAATGAAAACCGCAGCCTACTCACTGTTTGATCATTACTGCAATAAATTATGTTCTAATGTACAGAAAAAAAGAATGATTGGATTATTGTGGAAGGCGTCCAAGGGGAGATAGGGTACTGGTGTAGGGGAGAGATGAATGGAAAGTGTAGATTTTTTTTTTTTATATTTGTGTTAAAATATGAATGATCAATGAACATCACCTAGCTATTTGGAATCTAAAGTCATCTTAACAAAAGATTATATGATTGCCCTTTAGCCATTTCAGAAATTTATAGAAAATGACCTCATGAAACAACATAAGTAACCAATCCAAACACTGTGACTGCTTTTCCAGATTTCTTAACTGGAAAAAACGCTCACATGAAAAAATTTAAAAGAATGGCAAAATATAAATAAATATTGGTTTAAATGGTTATTAGTTACTACGTCATCACTGTTTCTGACTGTAAAATCCACTGCACATCCACCAGCGTATTTTTTTTTTTTTTTTTTTTTTAATTCTTAATTTTTGTTGCGCAGGTGTGTACAGTAACATTGACAAACGCCACAACAGCGTACATTTGCATATAAAATAGGTTTTACAGTGGCATTGATGAGAGCGCATTTTTAAATTATGAATGAATACATGCTTAGTTAAAGAGTGGGGTTACAACGTTTAGAGGTGCAGGTAAGTAAGCTCAGGATTGAAATAAGTAGTAATGCTATAGTCATGCCTATAATTCAACATACACAATTGGTCAGCTGTAGCTCATATTTTGCATTGTAGTATCAGGCTGAAGCAAACTAGGCTATCATGTTTAGACTAAGATTATATGCTGAGTATGTCTATGGTTACAGGTCTATTCTATGCACTTCAGTAACAATATGAGCGGGTCTTAATGCTGTAGCTAAGAACTGTTGTTGCAAGAAGAGTACAGTTAGTAATCAGGTACATGCTGGAGTGAGGTATGTTGCTTTTATAATAATAATAATTATAAGAATAATAAAGCAGTGTGTGATTAGATTAACCACGCAGGTGAAGCTTTCGCTTATATACATATTATGCAGCATGGTAGTGGATGGAAAACGTATGGTTGTCACACTGGTGGATCGGGGCTCCCCGAACTGCCTCCGTGGGAGAGGGTCTGTATCCTAGTGAGTCCAAGACTTTTCACAGAGGTGCAGTCCTGTTTTACCCCGATACCTGCTCTGTGGTGTCTGTGTAGTGGGAAGCAAGCGTCCTGTAGAGCAGGGGTTGTCAGAGTGTAAGTCTGATCCTGTCAAAGGCTGAGTAGTAAGCGGGTACAGGGTTAGTCCGCTCCCAGAGGTGTCTTGCTGGGTGGATGGTCGACGCTGGATAACCGGTCTCCTCGGTGTCGCTGCCGTCACCCGCAACTTCCTTGCGCCAGTTGCTTGCGTTGGTGGATTGTGTGGTAGCGGGCATTAGCCCGAGCATTGCTGCTTCTCCTTGTGGCGGTATCTGCTATCAAGAGCTGTGTCGTGGGTAGTGGATGCCAGGAGGGAGGTTTGTCTTGCATGCATTCGGCGCACGTGGCGCCCGCCATCTTGGAGGCAGCGATCAGGTTCCCCGGCCTCAGATGTGGAATCTCGCTTGTGGCCACCGGGTGAGGACCGGGATCACCCCCCAGGTCCATAGGGGGGGGAACGGAGCCAGGTCCGCGCCGATCAGAGCTTTTGGCCGGGCTCTGTGGTGCAGGATAGCGAGGCAGCGGCCGTCTGCCTCGCTCACCGCCAGAGAAGGCCCGGGTTAGGGCACCGCGACCCTCTCCCCTGGGGGACTGTAGCTCAGCGAGCCAGCCTCTCCCCAGGTCCAGTTATGCCTCGGCACTGGGTATCTGAGCTGTCGGTTCGTATTTGGTGCAAAATACCGGTTTTGAGCGTGTTTGCAGTGCTGTGTTGCCGGAGCCGCTCTGCCTTGCGACCGACCAGCATGGCGGCCCGGCCCCGCCCCCCCAGCGTATTTGTTTAAGTCGGATTATTTTACGTAAGTATTGAGCATGATTAAACAAATTATAAAACAATATATTCATCTTTTTTGCATATTAAAGTCAAGCATCCAGTGCAGTACTACCCGTGGGAAGTCACGTCTTACTGTGAAGTGCTTAGCACTGCTACAGTGCAGGAGAATTCTTACAGAGTCCTGGATATTTTACAATTGCAGAGAAATACCTTTATTTATTCCTATACAACTTTTAAATCCATAGTACTTTGCACATAATCCTGTCTGTCCTTCCTTCAAACAAGAGAAAAACAGGGGGCCGAAACAGATTTATATTGCCACAAGGTTAAAATGACAATATTTAAGCCTTTCTCAATAAACTCAGGACTGACATGATTCTGAAATACCTCCATGCTTCAATTGGTCAATTGTACAGGCAGCCGATCTCCCAATGAACTGGGAGTGAATAAATGGTCATTCTTTTTATCTATGTTAAATATGTGTAATGCCATAAAGGGAGAGTGTACAAACGGTCAGTCTGTAATTTATCCCTTTAACTCTCTTCTATATTGCTAGGCAACAAAGAGAGTTGGTCAAGAGGGTAATTGTTGATAAAACATTCTAGGGTACAAACTTAGGCACTTTACTAACACATTTGAATAAGGGGTGGATGGTTAAAATGACCATTGCAAGCATCATAACCATACTGCTCCCTGTAGTGCTTATAGTACCAGGTGTGACCTTATGGACCACATGGTAATGTGTCTAACCATTTTAGCTGCTTTCCTTCTGCTGGAGAGCCGTAGCTCCAATGCAGTATCTGGGGTTGATGCAGCCTAGAGGGTAAAGTAGCGAAACTTCAGTGTGACTGTTGTTGCTGGTGGTTATATCCTATCTGTAGAGGGTATCCCATTATTGGGATGTAGATAGGTATGTGTTAGTGGGAGAGTTAGGGTATCTGAGGTCATCTGTTGCATTGTTTAAGTTAATAAAGGTCAACCAGGGTCCCCAAGTGTCTGTATATCTTGACAGTATCCTTCAAGTATGGATTCCACCCTTTGGATCCACTCCCTTATAGGTGGGGGTCTGCTTTTTTCCATTGGGAAGGGATGAGCAGGTTCGCTGCCTTGAGAAGGAGTGTTACCAAGGAGGATTTACACCTTGGTAAGGACAGGGGCACCAAGAGGAACAACATGCATTCAGGTGAAAGCGGTATTCGGCATTTGTAATGGATTGGATTAGTGTGTGTATGCGTTTCCAGAAGTTGGAGATCAAAGCACACTGCCACCGTAAATGCAAAGTGTGGGCCTCAGGTTGGTGGCATTGCCAGCAGGTGTCAGCTGTTTGTGAATAATGTGTATGCAGTTTTGCTGGTGTATAGTGCCAGCGTGTTAAAGTCTACATTTTATATGACAGTCTGCTATATCATACACCTGTGGGCTGTATATGTCTACATTCAAGCACAGGCAACATACTGACAGTTCTCACTGTTTTTCTGTTTGTTTTTGAGTCAATCTCCTCTGTTAACAAAACCACCCCAACCCAGTGGCTGGTCTCAAAGGGAAAATTCTGTGGTATAATAGTATTTGCAAATAAACCACCAGGAAAAATGACCGGTGAAAAAAATAAATATATATATTTTAAAAATAAGTAACTTCTTTTGTACAAATAAAGGGCATTATTTATATGCATTAATCAAGTATTCCTGTATCAACATGTATATGCAGTATATATGTATTGTTACCATCTTCTGTTTTAAGAAAGCAAAGGGTATTATGAATAAATGTGAATACAATGAAAGCATTATAATGTAATTGAATAGCTGTTATTAACACAGGTGTATTTAATATATTTCTATGTTACATAAAGAAAACCAGTCGTTGACTTCATCATTTAGAAACGCGGAAGCTATTTAACCCCTACGGACTTTTTACGCTATGTCCAGATTCGTGACTTCGCTAGCAAACCTCACATTAAAAAAGCTGCTTTGGGTCAGTTGACCTTTTTTGAGAGGGTTTGCTCCAACGGGATCACACACAAGGGAATGATAACGCTTCTGTATGCTCACTTGAGCGCAGAAACTGGAGAATGGGGAAGTTTGAATTACACGGATCAATGGGAAACGGGCCTCGGTGAAGTCTTGGAGGGGCTGGAGTGGAGGGAGATATGGGAGGCGAATACCACTGTCTCGATCTGTGTCACTCTCCAAGAGCAAGCATGGAAAACTATGCTTCGGTGGTATACCACGCCTGTGAAACTATATCGCATGCACAAATTAGATAATGATGACTGCTGGCGGGGCTGTGGTTCCAGGGGCACATATATCCACATGTGGTGGGAATGCTCAAAACCGGTTTCTGGAGGTCAGTAGAGGACCTCCTGAGGCAGACGTTCAATAAACCCCTACATATGGATCCCTGGGTATACCTGCTAAATAGGTCTCTCGATGGTTGGACCAGGAGGGAACAAAAATTGGTGCATAAGATAACCCTAAGCGCGCGCCGTGCTATAGCGATCGCGTGGCTTTCCCTGGAAGGCCCGGACTTCTCCGGGGTGATATCTAGGATTAGATAATGTAGAATAATGGATGACTTGACTGCTAGAGTGCGGGGGACAATGACGTTGTTTCAAAAAACTTGGGAACCGTAGGACAGTAGTCTACTGGGCTCGAGCAGTGATTGACTGAACCTTGTCTTGTTACAGAGGGATGGGCCCCATGTGGCAGGGAGCAGGGAGCCGGGAGCCCCCCCCCCCCCACCCCCTCTTTTTCCTCGCATCTACTCTACTCTATATATTTCGGCTAATTCTCCTTTTTCCCATCTCTTTGCTCTGGACTTTCACTTTTTTTCAGTCTCATCTTTTTATTTTTTCTCACAACCCTCCCACTGGTTTTTCCATGGGAGGTGGCGTTTCTTTTTTCGCTTCCTTTAGATACGATGATACGGTTGGATGAACAATGTAGTCTGTGAGCAAGTAGGGCACTCACGTAGACTGGGATCATGGTCTTGCTGTCATGCAAGTCGTATTCTACAATACCTAACTTTATTTTTTTTTTTTTTTTTTTTTTTTTTTTGTCAATCTTTCTTTATTGAGGCATATGGTTATGGTGGTACAGAATAAAGAGAGGGAGACTTGCAGGGGTTATACAGGCTAACATCGTCATAACAGTTTACAAAATCTCCTAAAGATATCCGCCTCATTTTGTATTTTTTAAAGCAAGCTTAGATCATGGAATTGTTCAAACAGGTGAGTGATAAAATATGTCTTGGTTATCCAGCTTAGTTAATGTAACGTTATAACATCAATATATATTTTGTGGAAAACATGGCTTAGGCACTTAAAAACGATTAGCATTTTACATTTGACGTCGCTAGATTGGGTATGGTAGGTAGGTACATCCACATGACTAGGTACATGCTATCTGGGTCATCGCTGTAGACGTTAAAGATATGCTATGCACTCCAGATTAACATATTAGACAATGTAGGTGCTAGTGTAAAATTAGGCTGATCTGCGCTTGTCAGTGCTAGTGACCATCTGTTAAGGTAACTAGTTAGCAGTTTATACCGTGCTAAGCAGTCGTATACAGTGTTTCATTCGCTACTACTTTATGCCAAACATTATGTCAGTAACCTTACTAACTAAACTAGTGGGTTATTACGTAGCTATATAGTACGGTCGCATAGTAGTAATAACAGTCGTATAGCTAACATATCATGATTCTTAACGAGTGAAAAAGACACCATGCTGGCAAAGCTGTACTGTATATAAAAGTAAACTTAAGAGCGAGGCATGCATATACAAATTAGTGATACTGTTTGGTACAAGTGATATACTGGTATTAACTGCTAAATTAGTCCTCTCGTTTTTGGGTCTGCTATTACTATTGGAACATTGTATGCATGTTAATAGGCAATTTTAAGCAAGGCCGGAGTTAAACTATAGAGATCATAGAAAACGGTAGCCCCAACAAAGAAAAGGCGAAAAAAGTAAAGCCGTGGGGTTTCATAATACTGAGAGTACATGAGATAGTCCTAGTGGGTCTCGGTTTGCCTCCTCTAAGGCTTGGGTATCAGTTGGTCTCTGGTAGTCCCTTGGGGTAGCAGGCGGTCGGCGGCAGGTATGCAGGCTGTTTCTTTTGCTGAGGCTCTTCACCCTATCCCCCGTCTGGGTACCACCTGGGAGTATCTGTTGGGTCCTCCAGAGGGTGTTCCGTTGCGCCTACTGTACATGGTTCCGAGTAGCATCATGTTCTCTGTGGGCTCCGTGGTTCCTTCTGCCCGGTAACAGTTAGAGGTGGTGGCACATTGGGGGCGGTGAGGTTGCTCCCTGTAGCCCCGGGCCTGCTTATGGGCCGACATCTCCGGTCCACGGACCCGGAAACCTTGATGGGCCGGGCCCCCCCCGGAACGGGAGTGGCGGGGGGCTCTGATGGTGTTCCGCCGCCTGCGGCGGGGTGCCCTCCGTCGGTGTGGCCGATGTCTTGGGGTTACACCCCTGATGGCCCTCAGCCCGGGCAGGCCTGTAGGAGGTGTCGGTGTGCGGGTATTAGTTAGGCCCGAGGGGGCTCCCTTCTTCCCCCGACTCTCACCCCTCTGTACATCCACCGTTGTTTGGGGAGGCGATCTGGCTCTGTGATTTTCAAGCGCTTCCCAGAAGTGCTGGATGTGCTCATCGAGCCGCTGCAGGAATCGCTCTATGGGGCACCGATAGTTTTCTTCAGGCTGTTGCTCGGTGTGGTTGCGGTGTGGTTGCTTGCCTCGGGACCATTGTCGGCCCTGCACCTTAGTGGCATTTTCGTCCGCCATCTTGTGGGGTGCGTTGTTCGCCGATCGGGCGTTCAGCGCTTGCAATAGGGGCAGGTCCGTTCAGTGGGGACCGGCTTTGGTACAAGCTGGGGCGGACCGGGATCTCCCCCACCGGTCCAGGGGGGGGGGAGCAGGGCTGTGTTGTACGTTTGGGAGGGCTCTAGGTCGCGCAGAGCAGGGGATCGGCCGCCTCACCCGTCCGGCGATACTACTAGGCCTCACTCCCGTCGGACACTCCGTGCACCCACGGGCGGCAGACCCGGGGCACCCCGGCTGGCTTCTGGGGTAAATCGATTCAGTCTGCTCGTATTTGTGTGTGTTTAGGCTGGCTGGAGTGCATTTAATTCGTCTCAAAAAGCAAGTTGAGCTCGGAGCTCCCACGATGCACGTCCAGCCGCCATGAAGCCCAGGCCCCGCCCCCTACAATACCTAACTTTAGACAGCGGGCGCCTTGGGCCTATGTCAAGGATGGGCATGTGATTTCAATATACCTCTATGCAATATGGGCATGCGCAAGGGCTACCTTGTTATTTACTTGCTATTTTCTGGGCTCCTCTCACAGTCAATGTGCTTCTTTCTATATTAATAAGCAACGTAGATAGCAAGACTGCCATTACTTTTCAACACAGAATTTGATTTTGACTATGTATGAAGAGATGCGTGTATTCCAACTCACTGTTAAACAACAGAATAGTTTTTTTTGTTTTTACTCTTAAACTTAAAAACCGTGCTGTATTAACCTGAGACATTGTCAAATGCTATAAAATGCACACAGACGCTAGTGTGGCTCTGTGTAATTGTTATTGATACGTGCACGACAAAAATAAAGAATTAAAAAAAAAAAAAAGAAACGCGGAAGCTGGTTGTATTTTCCACATAAACTAAAATTCAATCTTAAAACAACTTGTTGTGAAGCACTAGCAAGGAATTGAGAAGGGTTGCAACACGAATAAGGGAATCAATAACTGCTAAAATGCAATAGTTTTAAAACTAAAATCAATAGGCATTAAGGGTAATGATATGCAAATTGCTTGGGGAGTCGGATGGCAGCTAGGCTGACGTTTGAGGAATGTTTGGACCTGTAAGTTGGTGACTTAAAAAACAACCCTGTCCATTTATTGAGTTAAGTAGTGTATAGATCACTACAAAAATATACTTTAAGTGTCATTCTTTTTCATTAAAAATCTTTAGTTTCAAGTGGTTGTCGGGATGACTTTTTGCATTCAGACATAGACAAAGCGATGTTTCAAAGCGCGTTTTTACTGTAGAGAAGACTACTACTTATTGGGCAAAATAAAAAATAATTAACAAAAATATCTAAATATTTTACATGTAATTAAATCACAAATAATGTGAGCTCCCTTATTGATTAATTTGGTTTTGAATATGGTATTCTACTATTGTTAGCTAAACGTTATGCTGTAACAACTTTAAAAATAAACAATGAATTGAAATAAATACTGTAAATGATATAATCTCAATACTGACTGATTGTATCTCTCATTCTTTTGAATCTTTTGTCTTTTTTTTGTGTTACATTTTCTTATCAAGACAATATAGATCTGGTGGAATATTCCATTTTTAGTTTGAATGATGGATGGAATGTGTTAAAAGAGTCATGGAACTGTATCAGTTTTTCTTCACTTTTAGTCCAAATTATGAAGATATCATCGATCTAGCGATAATATTTTTATAGTTTGGAGTGCTGTATTTAAAGGAATCGGTGTTTAAGATCTGCCATAAACAGATTAGCATATCTGGGTGCCATCTTAGTGCCCATAGCAGTTCCTCTTAGTTTGTAGGTAAACCTCATTGTAAAAACTGAAATAGTTATGTGTGAGGATGAATAGTGCCAGTACTGTGATCATTTGGGGGCTGTATTTTTGTTTGTCGACATAAGAGAGGAAATACATTTAAAAATACCCAAGAAATAAAAACTTTTGAAATCAGAATTATTAAATTGTTTACCGGCAAGAATAGAGGACTAAATCTTGATTTGGGTTTCCTGTCCTACTACCAACACTTTACATGAACACTCTCCCACATTATCTTACTGTTCTGTCATATGTATCAACACTTTAAAACACATTCCAATATGTTTATTCTATCAATATACAAAGTACTATGTGTAGATCTATGCTTTGCATACTCTTATTCATGTATGCTTATATATGTGACTGTGCATTTATATTTGAGTATATGAGTTCATGTGTATGTATATGTATATGTGTTTATGCCCCAGGAAATACTTGAAAACTAGAGAAATCTCAATGTATTTTTCCTGGTAAAATATTTTATAAATAAATCAGAGTGTGTGTATAAAGTGTACCATCTTCTGCACTGTCTGCTTGTTTTTTTATGCTAATTTCACAATTTAATAATTACAATCAATACATGATTGTGCAGTAGCGCAAATGTTTATGTCATGATATGCTTCATAATGCTACGTCTATTATATGTTTCTTGTGTTTCATGACCCGCATGGGTATGATTAAAACAAAATTTCAATAAAAAGAGATTGACAAAAAAAAAAAATAATTACAATCAGAAAATCTAAAAATAAAGATGGTAAAAAAAAAAACACAAAAAACATAAAATCAGTGAATCACTACATACAATCTTTACAAAGAGGTACATTTTTGTTCTTTTTGTTTTCTAAAGTATTTCCGAGTTTAGAGAAAGTTCTGATTCCGCCGGATTCCTCTACCCAGAAAACATCCTACTGGCCACCACTACGGCATAGAGGACTCTTTAATGACCCACATATTCTGTTTATAATCTACATCGGCTGCTTGAATGACTGTGCTTGCATTTTAGTTGTCTTGTAGACCTGCCAGCAAAAGAACTAAATGATGTTATTTCATTCATGCCTCCTCGGAAATTGCACAACACTCCACTACAGCCTGCTAGGCGCACGTAATATTTTCAATTAATGAACACATTGTACTTTCTTGGAGTTTAAAAGGTTCTGCTTACATACCAATGGCAAAATGGCACTTTGAACAGAATCCCAGAGCACAGTTGAATGTGAAGAGGAAGTGGATTAACTTATCTAATAACAGCTGCAGCGTGTACGGAGTATATAAGATCACGGCAGTGTCATGGTACAAGATCAAAATTTACCTGCAGGTAAAAGAAAAATAAGATCTGGAGACGGGAAACTAAACATAGCTACAGGGCAGACGTGAAAACACATCTTTATAGACAACTGCAAAACATGCTCCACGCTTAAGGAAATGGAGTAATTCCCAAATACACAATGCAGTAATTAAATGAGTCTGACAACCGTACAGCTCTTTCTTTTCACATATCTAACCGTGCCCAGTTTTCTATGCTTTTCCAGCGGGTCAAAGATTTTCTTATAAAGATATCCTAAAAAGTTTTTTGGTATTATCAACACAATACAATTTGAACACAGCAGTGATTTTAAGACATCAAGGTTTTCCAGAAGGTTTAAAATGTATAACTTTTTGGTTTCCGTCTAGGTACAACAGGATTGCAGGCGTATTATAAAAACAGAGGCTATCCAATTGTGTTTGTTGGCAGATTGTAATGATTGTCTGATGTAAACATTCTTCAAGATGAACCTGACATTCTCTAATCAGTGGATGACTGGATTTGATTCAGGTGGGAAATTAAATGTCACCTCAACAATTCGTTGCCAAATCTGATGCAATTGTATAGAGAATAACATTAGTTTTTTCATCCTGAGATTGGGTGGCACAAACACACACACACGCAGTGCACATAGCGATCTCCCAGGATGCAATGTGCAGAATCAAATGCACTGCATTCTGGAATCATGCAAAGTCCATTATGGGAGCCCATAACTGGAGGTTACCTGTTGAGGCAGTTTAATACATTCACAGTGCTAATACACCAATGAGTTGTGATAGACTGTTTTTCATCAAAGGGAAAAATGTGGAATCAACACTATCAATCTAGTAAATAGTACAAACCACAAATGGCAAGAATGTGAAGTCCTGTCTCTCCGAGACCGAGAGAAGATGCCTCTCTCTTTTATTTGATGTTATCATGCCGCTGGAATTAGTATCTGCCAGCAGCATGAATAACTTCACATTTTATTTCATGTACAAAATAAGCAAGTGTAGAGTGTATGGCGTTATAGCGTATTTCCAAAGATCTACATAGTAACCCTACTAACTCTGCTCCATACCTAGATTTAGACACCTAGGTAAATACATTTACGTGCCACTGGCATGGAGGGTTGCTACTGAGTTCAATTCCTACACACAAGGAAACATATTAGAAGTCTGAGTATGAGCTGTGTTTAGTGGCCCTTCCTGTTGATAATTCTCAGGTGTGGGATTGAAGTTAGGATTAAACAGAACACGGTAGCGCTAAAGAAAAACAAGTGTTTTTTTTTTTACTATTTAAGTAACTCTTTTTTTTTTTCTTTTTTAAACAAGGGTTGCAGCTCTTGTATGCTTATTTAGATTTTTTTTTATTTTTTTTATATTTATTTATTTAGATATGTTTGAAGTGATTCCACTGCTTCGCAGAACCGAAATATGACAAGTTAACCAAAAAACCTGGCTTGATTAGTAGCCAGACAAAATGTACACACGGATGGGCATAGTTTAATTACATTTAAAAATCAGCAAGAAAAATAAATTTCGGTGAGAAAGGAAACTGTACTAAAATACCTAAAGTGATTATATCATACACAAAAAAAGAGAGAGAGAGAGAAAAAAACGAACAAACTATATGCAAATTAGTGAGATTGTACTGATTAACCTGGGAACAAAAAAAAGAAAAAACTAATCAGCCTGTTTTCTGGATTTGTATATCAAAGAGAAATTCCATGGAACGATCCGTCAAAGTTTCTCTCTATAGCAAATATTTGTATCAGTGCTGGCTTTTGCAACACGTAGGCTATTTCTATACACTTTGGGAGGTTGAATTGAATGATTGCGCGGAGTTAAAGAAAAAAAAATGAAAAGAAAAGAAAAAAAAAACGCTGCTTATGACTTAGTTTGCAAGGAGATAAATAGCTATGAATGCTTTCCGTGATGCATTGAGATAGTCTTCTCCTGTGCTAGAAAATATAATGCATTTTTAGGAATGTTTGCAGATTGAAAGCAGGATCACTGACAGCTGAGCGCTGAAAGTGTATTAAAGTTGAGTACGTACGTTAATGCAGGAACACAAAATGCTCTACGGGAAGTAAACAGGGAGTCATTTACAGACAATGTTTGCAGCAAAAACTACATGGAAAAATGACTACCTTATGAGGTTCGCCATGTTCAGCCTCGGGCACTTTGAGATTAGTTTTAGATTCATATACTATGGACATTCATTGACCGTGATGGCTCAACCTTTGTACATTTTCTACAAAGGATTATTTCCCCTAGGCATAGGCTTTTTCAATCACATTTTCACAATGTTTGAATACACCGGGGGACTCTGTAAAGTAACACCTTTCTTCTGTATGTACATAGTACTTAACAGATGTTTGTTCTAGAAGACATTTGCTCTCCCCCCCCCCCCCCCCCATTATGGAAACGTACATAACTACATGTCACCTTGGTTGGAATTAAAGCATAAAATACAAGACTAACCCTGTATTAAACCAGAGCAACCCATAACTAACATCATCTTATATTTATTGAGTTTGTTAACATTCCTTAAAAGTCTGGGAGAGTACAAAACAAAAAGTGCAACAACCCATATTGTAATATCTTTAAAAATATGTAATACAGCTTACGTGAAAAACCTGCTGTGAAATACACACCACGGTAACTATTAAAGAGTGATCAATCACAGGGTAGAATTTAAGGGTCAGGAGTGTATATTCCATGGCCTGTGGAGAGGGCAGAATAGTATGGGTAAAAAATGTTTCAGGACATGTATCAACAGGAGAGTTCAATCACTTGTGCTCAGGTGGGAATGGAGTCTTTGGCTGCTACAGAGGTTCTTTAGGAAAAGATCTGTCAATTAATTCTCCACTTAAAGAGGAAGTGCCATTTCCCTGGAAATTAATACCTTTGAATATAATAACAAAAATCCTCTTTAACGTGTGTTAAACTTTTTTTGTGAATGTGATGCTACGTTCTCTTTAAAATGTATATTGAAGATTTAGTAGATGATATCACAAGATAGTGCTGGCATAGCCAGGGCACAAATTGCAAATGAAGAGGAGAAATTGCAACATTGTTTCATTTCTCTGATTCTCTGCTGCATCCTTTCTTTATGTTGACTGGCAGGTGCAGAGGACAGAAACATAAAAATATGGAACAATGAGTGAGCCACCCTGTTACAAGATTAAGAGGTGTGGATTTCTACATTTATTTAAATGTTTCACACCTCATAAATACAGATATGCTAAATATAGGAGATACGTTTATTCAATATAAAAACCCCGGAGAGTGATAAAGTTCCACTTTAAGTTCAATTTCAGAAATAGTTCTAACAGTGTACCAAGTGTCTTGCATATGTCTCTGAGTCTTCAAGTTCAACTGAGATAAAGACTAGTTGATTTGGGAGAGATACAGATGTTCTTAAAACAGGTCTGTATTAATTGTTCAAGGAATCAGATCCCTAATAATTGAGATGTTCTTCATGATTGTATGCAAATGTTGCATGTCAATGTAAAAATTATATCTATACAATATCTTTATTATTAGTCCTGAATGAATAAGGAACTGGTGTACAATCTTCTAACCCAGGGGAATAATCGGGGATTGAATATCATCTCCAACCTTTCCTATTGTACCAAGTCATGGATATCCTCCTCTGATAGATACCTTCAAGAATTGCCATTTCAGTGGAATCTTTGGTAGGAACCTGGATGGACACATTATACTACTCCATCACTTTTAAATTAATTAGTATATAACTCTATATTTTTTCTCTGTTTATATTTTCTTTATTTTGCATGTTTGGACCCAATGAAAAGAAGATTAGATTATTCATCTGTACTCTTACTCATATGCACAATTGCATCTTGAATGTCTTCAAGTTTTAGGTTTTAACTAGTAAGGGATATTTTTTTTTAACACTAAAAATAAACGTTAACTTGATTGGAAAGGGCAAAGCAGCACTCAATTGGATCTGGTGAACTTGGCACTAGATAACTGGTGCATCGTAATAGAACCAAAGAGACAATCACACCTTCTAAAGTGCAAAGACTCCTAATCTGAAAGTCTTAAGTGGATACGTTCTAAAAATGACCCACTTCTTGGTAACATGCATGAGAAGCATGATCCATTAGAGCACACAATCCAGAGACTGTCACGTCCTGATCTGTTCTGTGGAGATGTCTGGCCTTGGCTTCTGGTATCCAGTACTCTTGTTACAATTCTTTTTTAGTTTTTCTTGGTTTTTGGTTTTCTATTCTATGTCTGGTTTTCTTTATGCTGGGATTTCTGGGTTCATTCCTGTAATCCATCCCTGGGATTCCCAGTCTCCAGGTTTCATTTAAATGTTTGTTTTATGTTGCCACACCCGTTTGTTTTCCATCATTCACTCTGTTTCAGTGTTCCTGCAGGCAGCTCCTCAAGGCTTCTGCCCTTTCTTGCAGGTAAGTGCTATATATGTCTTCTTTGGATGTTTTAGCATACATTAGGCAGTGTAGGACCTGCCAGATATGGGGTACATTATTGTTGTTGGCAGGCTTATGCAATGTATGATCATATAGTGTGACTAAATCCCGATAATTTCCATATGTAGTACTTAGTTATTTCTCCTCTTGTTTTGCCTTTGTTATCTTGTCTTGTTTTAGTTTGTATACCCAGTCCATGTCCAGTCCTGTCCAGTCATGCCCATGTTATGTTCATGTTTTCCTCATGTCTTGTGTATATGTTCTGGGTTTAGCTTATTATCCTTCTCTGGTTCTGGGTTCTATTAGTTCTGTATTGTTTTCATGTTTGGTGCCTATCTCTAGTCTTGCCTTGTTTCTAGTACTGGATACAATCCTGCTGCAGAGCCTCCCTATTCAGCTCCTGGGAGGTCTGCTAATTTCTAAGTTCTAAAAATGGCCCACTTCTTGGTAACATGCATGAGAAGCATGATCCCTCATGGCACGCAATCAAAAGACTGATGGTTGTGGACATCCTGAATTCTTCAGAAAGTTGATCATTATACTAAGTGGAGTGATGGAGGTAAGTTGTAATATGCAGAGCAAACACTGAAAATAGTCAGGTACAGATCCACGGCTCTGGCTAAACACAGCAATATAGTAAATAACGAGCAGATCAAATAATGTGACTAATAATTTTGAAGGTGTCAAAAAGTTATTTTCCCACTGTATGGTCGTGTATGTACAAACATGCACAATCCCCACTATATAGAATTGATTCTTTTAATTTTCTTGATTGCTAGAGTGAGCCAGATGTAAATAGTTTTCTTTAATAAAGCCCAATCTACTTCCAGATCTCTCCTGCATAATATTATATTGAAGACCTCATTTTGTTACCAAAATCCCAAATGATGTTCTGTCTGGAACATAAATCCTTGATTGTGTTTCTGCGACGGTTATTAGTTATGCATACCACTCTGTGAATTCCAGCGGTGAAAATAATAGACAAATTTCATTCAGGTACAATAATTAGTAGTTTACACAAAAAAAAAAGCAAGTACAATTTATATGTGTTCAATCACACGGCATATTAGACATTTTAGTTTAGTGTCAGATTCTTGGGGTTATCGAGACAAATTATACTGAATTGTGTCACTTTAGCTGTGAAGCTGCACTTACAACTTCCGACAGGTATTTACTTTAACTGGTAGCTTTTAGAAAGCTTTGTATGCAAAAAGCTACTGGTTTTCAGCATGAAGCCTTGCGACTATTTAAATATGACATAATGCAATTTATAAATATATTATATGTGACTGACATTATTATTATTATTATTGTTATTGCATTTTTCGAAAGACTGTAGGCAACATATACATATCATTTTCCTATGAAGTTAGATACATTTCTGGATTTATTTTGAGAGTTGGCAGCCAGTAAGAGTGGTTTCAAAATATCTGAAAATACTATTTACATGACAATACAAAGTAATTATGACAACAATGCTTAAGGAAAAGCTTTACTGTACGGATTTGGCTGTAGATTTTTTTCTAGTAAAATATATGCTCTCGTTCAACAGAATATTCTGATCACAAGAAGTGCGTGCTGAAAACCAAGACAAAAAGATTGTACAGAGAACTGGGTTTACATTTTGCTGTTGGGGCTCTGTTAAATTAACACGTAGGACCCCAACAGAATGTTTATCCTGTTATTTTTGTATTTCAATAGTATCCCCCATTACGGACATTGCAACAGTGGATTGCTCCTTGTTTCGGCTTTATCTGCTATCCTCAATGAAATACAATGCTTGGACAAACAAATATGCAAGATATTTACATCGCTTGCAAACCAAGTGAAAGACTTCAAGACTATGTTGAAATGAAAACATATTTTATCTACGAGTAGCCATATCTGAGTCTGGTAAACAGTGATACGGTAACCTCTTTTCCGCAATACCCAATAGACGAACTTCACTACCACTTCATGTTGTTTTTCTTTGTCTACAAATGTCTATATGTCCTTTCTTCCCACTTTTTTTGTACAGTCAAACTTTGTCAGAACTAACAACTGTCATAAAGAAAAGCATTACTAAACTGTTAATGTCAGGACCAATGGTTATCATATGCCCTTCTGTTTCGAACCACTAAACTCCACTGGTTTATATTGCATTTAACGGTTTTTACAAACTACTTATGGTTTTTGCTATGTTTTATAAAATTGAGCACCAGAGGAGTTGGTGGTGAGGTCTGCCTTTGATGCGCCGAAATGGTTAAAATAAATGTAATATAAGCATATGTAAATGCTGCTCACATTGTTTAGCAATTACAAAGCTACAATTAAGATGGCAAAGCAGATAAAACCGGAGTGTAATGTTCCCTGTATGGCTCGACAATGCTCCAACCATGGCAGAACAATCGCAGCATATTGTGGGAAGTGAACGCAGGTTTGCTGTACACAAAAGTGACATTAAGCAATCTGTCCTAAGGAACTGTCTTCTCAGCTGCTCACGGAAAAGTAGCAAGGAAAAAAAACCTGCAAAACCAACACATTGCTATGTACGCACCTCTGCCAGTGAATTAACTAGCTTGGATTTGATAACGCTTTAAACCCTCTGGGGTACCAGTGACAGTTTACTGGCCTGGGCTTTGTCTTATGCCAGTTACTTTTTGCTGGTGGCACTCCTTATTTATGCTTCAGTGCTATGTTCTCCTTTGGGCTTCAAACAGAAGGGACCTGTCTGAAGTGTTTTGGTTTTGGTGGAACACATGCAGTAGTGTGCAGGATCTATTTCATTCACTTTGCTTTCTTCTGTTTCGCTCATATCATCGGGACTGCCTGGAACACGACTGGCACACCATATAAAAAAAAAAGTACGATCATTGGCCCCTTGTGTCGGAAAAGAGCCCTACTTTATTTAAATATTGCACACAGTATATAGCACACCCCCCCGGTTAACTATTAGATGCCGTTTCTGCTCAGATAAGATACCTGACTATTAGAGAAAAAATAAAAATATACAGTCTTAGCTTCTATTTCTTCCAACTGTATGATCACAAAATTTGCGGTTACGTATTTCTGTAAATCCATTTTGTGCCCCCCTTCCCACATACACATGGTGCTTTTTATTTCATTCTATTGTAAAACAGAACATGAACATTTTGCTTGTTTGTTATTAACAGGTAAGGCAGAAAAACGCATATCTATATTTATGGTGCAAAACATTTCCTTTAAGGAATACTATAGGGTCAGGAATACAAATGTGCCCCCCTTAAATAAGATAAAAACTTAACTTTATTCCAGCGCCGCACACGTGTGTCGGTGCTGGCCCCACCCCCGAATCGCCTCCTTGACTAAGATCATCAGAATAATCTCAGCCAAGGAGTAGGGCGGGTGGCAGGGCCAACCACAGCCCTGTGCATTCAATATCTCCTCATAGAGATGCATTGAATTAATGCACCTCTATGAGGAATGTTCAGCATCCCCATGCAGAGAGTGGAGAAGCTAAACATCAAAGCTGCATACTGTGCAGCACTGACCCAGGAAGCAAGTGGCCATCTGAGTGACAGCCACAGGAGGTGTCCCTGGGCAGCAATGTAAACACTACCTTTTCCCTGTAACGGCAGTGCTTACATATATAATGCCGGCAGGGACTGACTATAGACACCAGAACAACTGCATTAAGATGTGTCCCTTTAAAATATATTAGCATTTAAAATGTAGCAACTTGTGACCTTTTGCATGCTAGTGACTGGTCTAGGAGAGCACAAATATAAAGAAGAAAAAAAAATCTTCTAGTTTTACCCTTCCAGGAACTTCATTTTCATATTAACAGAGAGGCTGCACTGACCACACAGTTTTATACCAATGTTTTTCCCTTTGGGAATGGAAGACGTGAGTAAGCTTGTAAGACAGTACTTTGCATTAAGTTCTCCTTAATTATTTCATCATGAAGTGCCCATAAAAAAGGTATTTTGACAAAGCCAATTGATTAACATAATTCCTGGTTTGTGGAATTTGTCCCATATAATATACAATAGAATTTGTACAACTCCATTTTACACAAGATATAATCTATTAAAAGCGGTGTTTAAAGGAGAACAAAGTGGGTGGGGCTTATCATTCAATATATATTATGAATATGGCAATTTTTGTAATCTTGCCATACTTTTCAAAGGCTTACTCAGTATTACTCCTACATTCTGTGGGTACTCTGATACCTTTTTTTTTATTTATTTTTTTTATAAATATTTATTTTTGTTAAGTGCAGTGGTGAAAAATTGTAGCTGTATACACTAATAAACATACAGTTTTGTACATAAAGCTTCTCTAAACAGGTGTATATAGGTTGTGCACTTTTTTTCCAATCTTTATATTTCTCAGAATAAGGATATTACAGACATTGTACTTTTTGATAACGTTAAAACGAAAACTTTTGATAACTAGGCATCATGGTTCACAGCTGAGGTTGCTCGGGGGGGGGGGGAGGTTTTTTGGGGGGATCGAGTGGGATGTAGAGCTGTATGATCGCAGTGTCGTACCTTGTTTCGTAAGACCTGGGTTGTGTATGTATGGGGTGTCAGGGATGCCAATGTCGGGTCTTAGAAATGGTTTGATCTGGTCTGGTGTGTGCTGCGAGATGGTTCGATAGTGGTATAGCGATCCCGTCATTAAACTATGAGCGGGTTTATCCCGTTGGGTAGGGCCTATGACCTATGAGGCGCGGTAACTATCTCTTGGTTCTGAGTTTTGAACTTAAAGAGAGGTAAAGTAGTCCGAGGAGAGAAGAGTCTCGGTCTAGTAGAGAGTGAGAAGGATAAATGGGGTGTGAGGGGAGGGGTTAGGGTGGTGTGTCGGTTGGTGGCATACCTAAGGTCTCTGTACTGTCACTAGTGTTCATTAATTGTCGATGTAGTTTTCCCATGGTTCCCATGTCTTGGAGAATGTCTGCATGGAGAGTCGTATTTGGGCTGTCATTTTGTCCATTATGTGGTTTTCTTTCAGTTTTTGGAGTACTGTGGTCATGGAAAGTGTGGTAGTTTGTAGCCAGGTTTGGGCTAAGGCTCGTCAAGCTGCTAATGTTATTTTGTTGAATAATTGTTGTTCTGATCTTGTCGTCAAATGGTTTGGCTAGCAAGAATGCCCAAGGGTTTAGGTCGATCGGTCTGGAGAGTATCAGGGATGCCAGTGTCTGGATGTTCCCCCAGAATTTAGCCATTGTGGGGCAGGTCCACCACATGTGTATTTAAGTTCCCTTTGCCCCGCAAAGTCGCCAACAGAGATCTGTAGGTGTCTTTTTCATGTGATATAATTGGACTGGGGTGGTGTACCACCTAAACATTATTTTGTAGGATTGTTCTTGCATAGTGACACATATAGAGGTTTTAGAGTTGGCCTCCCAGATATCCTGCCAGTCGACCCCTTCTAGTGTTTCGTTTAGGTCTAGTTCCCATTTGTTGGTGTAACGTAAGTCTCCCCAGTCTTTTGTGGTGGAACAGAGGTGGGAGTAAAGTAGGGGGATCATACCCCATTGGAATGTTTCCGTGTGGCAGATCCGTTCAAAGAAAGTTGGTTTAGTTTTGGCAGCAGTTTTTACTGCGGTTAGGCTGGCGTAGTTTCGTAATTGGATATAGCGAAAGAAATATGAGGGGGTCAGCCTTGTTCTGGTTTGTAGTTCTGGGAATGAGACCATAGAGTCACCTACATACAGTTGGTGGACTCTCTGAAGTCCTGCGTTCTCCAGGCCTCTTAAGTCTCTGGCTCTCATGCCAGGTATAAAGGCTCGGTTTCGATATATCGGTGTGAGGATATGAGATCGTATTTGTGGGCGAACTTGCCCCATATTTGGATAGAGTTGGTAATGGATAGGCATGACGTTCGAAGTAGTGCCCTTTGGTTTTTTGGGGTCCAAATGTAGAATTGCAGGAGGTCTGTTCTCATCAGTAGTGAATCTAGATCTACCCAGCGTCTGGTATCTGGGGGGGAGTGCCATAGGGCTATTTGTGTTATCTGGGCTGCTAAGTAGTAGAAATGTAAGTGGGGTAGTCCCAGGCCCCCTCTCGTTTTGGGGCGGTAGAGGATGTTACAAGCTACTCTATGTCGTTTGTCATGCCAGATGAACCGGTCTATGGCCTGTTGTAGGGGGATCAGGTCATGTTTTGAAATGGGGAGGGCCTGGAACAGGAACAAGATGCGAGGGAGGCCTGATGCCTTTTTTATTCTCTCCGACGGGCAAACAGACACATCGATGATCTGGGGCCTACCACACCTCCCAGCTGGCCAGAGTTACGTGACTAGCTCCTGGACCGTCTCCCGAGGAACTAATCTACTCCCTACCTGAGAGCACTTCTCCGGCTCCAAACATACACACCATGGGGCAAAGATCCCAAAACCAGCAAGCAGGCATGTCTAATGGTACACACGATATTGGTACCATGTTCCAGTGCTCTGCTGCTCACAACAGCAATACCGGCAGAGAGTGATATTAAAGCACCGACCATAAAGCAGGATTTTCACAATTTATTCCAAGACATTAAAAAGCTTTTTGCAATTGATGCATAGCTGGTAAAAGTTGATATTTAGTCAGTAACTGCTAGGCTTCAGGCCTCTGAGGAAGACATTATTGACTTACACCAAGAGGTCTCCACCACGATATTATTTATCATTATCTTTTCTTCTTGAAGTATATGATAAACCAGCAACTTTAGTACCTTTTATACTCTGGTTAAAAATATGTAAGGTGCTTTACCTAGACTTGGGAGCATATTGAGACATAACTTCTTTTATCTCCCCCCACCCCTCCCCGTGACCCTTTGGTTAGGGGTTGCCTATCCTAATAAATTCACCCACTAATAGGTATAGGTGCATTCCTATTTTCTCTATATAATAAGTCTTTCTATGCACTGCTAGCTTGTTAATGACATTCAGGCTCATGTTTTACTTGTTTGTTATTTACTAGATTATTGCTCACTCA
This sequence comes from Pelobates fuscus, assembly GCF_036172605.1. Taxonomy (NCBI): domain Eukaryota; kingdom Metazoa; phylum Chordata; class Amphibia; order Anura; family Pelobatidae; genus Pelobates; species Pelobates fuscus. The sequence continues at coordinate 17,616,231 of NC_086328.1, forward strand.
GTGCACTTTAATGTCATTTTTAATTTTGTTGATTTATTAGATACTTCTAAGGTCGTTTTCGTTAATTTCAAAAAGAGGCTTGAATACTAAATATGTGACTGCCAGCATAGTGCCATCTTCTAATCACATAATATATCCTTATATGTACTGTAACATAATAGTGTTATATTAGAAAAGCCTATACTTGGATATGTCAATGCCATATTTATGAGGTCTGCCATATGTATGCATCAATAAAATATTGAAACAAAACAAAAAAAGCCAAATAAACCTTGAAATGAAATTTAATTTAACGATTTGTGTTTGATCAACTAACTTAGTCCAGCACTCTCTGTGACGAACTGAGCCTCGTCACGTGTTCATGGAGGGGCCTGCTGGCCAGCCTCTTACCAAAAGACTATGGACCCTTAAAAAAACTATGTGAACAGACTTGGTTCGTGGGATTTTATATTTGGTTCGGGAACCGAACAGCCGCACGGGCCGGAGACCACCATGGTCATCATGGAACTGAAAAAGGACGCAGAAACTCCCGAACATCGCTGGACTTCCAGCATCGCCTGCGTTCGGTTCCACAACACTTAGAAAGGCGCTGTTAGGTGGAAACGTTCCCAGGAACAAAAGGATCAAGCTCCAGGGTAAGACTATTGACTCTGTTCGGTAGTTTGTTCATTTTTAAACTACCGAACTAGACCGACCGCAATCCCTGATTCTCTGGAACGGTTTTGGGCATGGGACCATGCGGGATGTCGGGCAAAATTAAGACTTCCAGGGAATTCCTGAACCCCTGAACTGATCTAGGTAATTTTTGGATATGTTGGTCACCCAGATCAGGGCTATCAGAGGATGTAACGTTTGTGGGGATATTATGGATTTTTAAGGTACTTTTGGGGTGTTTGGAAAATGTGTGTTTTTTTTGTGTTTGGAGATAATAGTATAGTGCTCTACTCCATTATCTCCTAGGCATAGGGGAGGGATTGACCTATTTTGTATGGGAGTGTCCTGGACCTGAGAGCCAATGTGATTGTGTATTTGTTTCTACTGTGGTTTACTCTCAGGTCCAGGGGGGAGTGCCCCTTGCATGGGGACTGTCATAAAAGGCCAGTTGTGGCTACCATTAAACATATTTGTTTTACCCTTCATGAAGTCTAGGCTCATGTTTCAGGGATTGGAGAGCTATATTCACTCTGGGGATTGCTATAATCACTATACTCCCTTGGATCACAACGATTGCTTTTGTAAGAGCAGCCTATTTTGCTCTCTGGACTATGAGAGGTCTACCCAGTGGAAGCTGGATCCTGGTCTTGGGTCCAGGGTGGGTGGAGGACAGTGAGACCCCAAACAAGCTGCGGCGGTTTGTGGGGTGTGCAGTGGTTATGGTGTCCGATGCGGTGCTTATGGTACTCAAGGATTACTAGGAAGCAGTGATTGACGGAAGTGCCTGGTCGGGGTGCCAGGCGGTCCATCACACTCTCCACCTGTCACTGCTGTTCAAACTCAGCCCAAAGATTCACAGACATTCACTTCCACCAAAAATTGGATGAGCTAATGCAGAGCACCAGACGAGAGGCCAGATAAAAGCCCACAGATAGGCAGTCGTTATCTAACTCATTCAATGGTTGGGATAAAAACGGAAGAGCGGAGGTGTGCTCCTTTGCACCATAAACACTACAGTCGGGACTAAAAATTAAGTATAGCAATGATATTTTTTATGTTTTGTATTACCGACTTACTATCACTGAATGTATTGCTAAACTACACAATAAAAATGTAATTACAAAAAGGAGGAAATCAGCGCTTAGTCTCCCCATTTATGCGAAAGTGCCACAATGGGTCACCATCAAAATTACTACATTGGGATAACAATAAAACAACCTTCCTGCATGCTAAGCCATGCTTAGTGGTCTCCTGTGTCGAAGAAGAACAATTTACGTAGCTCCCAAACTAATTTTTGAAACCTTCTAAACTACTGAATTTACAACAGAGGGCATTGTTTTGGTTTTCAAGGACTGAAACAAATTTTTTCTCAACAGAACCCATTTAAAACCTCGGCTCATTCATTGTGACTACACTGTTCCAGCCATTTCAGTTCTTTGTTCACAAATATTTGAATGTGCTAATTAAAAAGCATGTTTCATGTGAACTGTGGGACTGATACTGTGCCGTCTTCACTGTCAAGCTTAACCCTTTTCACATAAACTCTCTGATATCTTATGGAGCGTAGTCAGGGTAACCATGTTATTTTGAATTTACCTTGGTGTGGTCCACAAGCTCACAGTATGAGTGTTAATTCGAGAAAGGGAAAGCAGCATACATCCGACCTCCCCAGATCCTAAAAGAAAAAAAAAAAAGCATAAAACAATCTATTTAACACAGTTTAAGAATGTTGTTTACTGTAGGAAAAATACAGAGATTATGCTAAAGTACACTTTGTATGCACTAGAGTTTGCCCACTAGGTGGCAAACAAAGTAATTCAGAAAACCAGAACCAAAAATGGACAATAATAAAATGACCAGTGTCTGTAGAATGTGCTGAATGCAAAATAAGATATGTTCAGTGATAGTCAAACTTTGAACTACAATTATCTAAGGGTAAAACATACAGACTGCCACAGTTTTTAAATTCACACAAAAAACAAAAAACAAAAACACCTTTTAGAAATCTCGGTTTTCATATTATAAATCTCATCAACCATTTTTGGGTTACACAATTTCAATACAGCTCTGTTATGTCACTTTTTGGTTTCCATATAATGTAGGCATGTTTCTATGCACAGTGTAGAAAAACATAATGCTCAGTTTGTCCTCCTAAACATCCAAAAGAACACAAACAGGTTTTCTTTTCTCTCTCTTCTGACTCAATTTCAACACAGAAACACGAAAATATGTTTGCAAATGTTAGTCAAAACTGCTGAGACAGAGAATTAAATCACAATTTCTCTAGTTTTTCCTTCCTCTATGCCCTTTGAATCTTAATGATTATATTACCAGCACCATTGTCACGTCTCTTTAGGTATTTAACTTTTTTTCCCCTTGCACTGGTCCTCAATATCTGGGAGTCTCTATTTTGTTCTCCTGTATCAATGATGTCTGCATTATCAAGTAATTCAGAATTTAGACATGAGTAAACAATACCAGTTTAGTTATTTTAAAGTGACAGTCCATGTTAAATTTGATTATAAATACAACTCTGTATGAGCGGTTATGTGGACTTGCCAACCTGTGAAGGTCTTTTCAGCAGAGATTGTGCATTCTTTTCTACCTGGGACTTGGATTGTTGGACCCCGCTGGGGCCTGTATTACCAAGAGCCAGGACTCCCATTGGCACTGGGAGAGGTATAGGTACAACTGGAGACTTCACAGGCATTCCATCGAGTACTCTAAAGCCAACAAGCCTAGCACAGTGCGGCATCACTAGGTTTCCTCCCCATCGGTATATGATGCTGTGTTCCCTCAGTAGCTTAGTGACTGACATGAACCAGCGTCTGTCCATCAAGACGGAGAACGGTAGGTCATCAAAAACCTTACTAGAACAGGTTTCCACTTCAAAGATGGGAGATTTTCTGGGAGATTTTTACAGCCATGTCTCGGGTGACAGCAAATATATCCCTGGGTGCGTCTGTAGGGGCGGTTGGGGCCTTTTTATTCTGAAGGTTGAGAGACACTGTAGATGACGTCCACTTCCCCCTCTCATCTCCAGTGCCTGTGTCACCCCATTTACAAAATCCAGCAAGGCCTCCTGGCCCACCATTTCTGGTGCTCTGTAGATCTGGAACATTTCTTCGGTGGTTCCTCCAGTGAAGCCACAGTACGGGAGAGTCGCTAGACCTGGTGGGTTAGTGATTCCACTTGGAAGTGGGTGTCTTTCAGTTGTTTCTCAAGCTCCCCCACAGGACTCAACATCCCAAATAAATTTTTGTAGTCCAGCAATCTCTGTCTGTACCCCAGCAAGGTCTGCTTTCCAGACCTCTCACAGGTCAAATAGAAGCTTTTTGGTGGAAGGAGAATTATCCACATCTGAGTCAGTCCTCTGATGCACACTGCTAGGGGCCTGTGAGACATGAGGTCTTTCATCTTCTTGGGAGCAGTCCGAATCACTGGAGCTTTGTGACATCCCAGGTACCATATTAGGTCGGGCCTAAAGTAAAAATAACTAATTACATGTTATAAAAGTTTATAGAGATATAGCAATCAAAATGTTAAATGCTGATGAAGTTCAAGCACTGAAAAGTTGTGTTCATAAGAAATCAGTAGCATTATTATAAAATGCTGCTAGCACAATATTAGAGTTACATTAGATGTATGTGTAAGGTTACGGTTAGAAGGTTTTAGCATTAGGGATAGTTAGGATTGAGAGCTTACAGTTAAGAGGTACTGGCTGTGAATTGCAACTCTTGTGATTTTCAGCCAGGCGAAAACTAAACAGGAACCCACTGTAATACTACTTACGATACTACTTATGATCTTTGGAACAGTACCTAAATTACACAAATTACACAATTCCCACCTATCCATCAAAACAAATTCAAATGGCAGTCCACTCTTCCAAATACTTGGGTATGTTAGACCCCAATCTATCTTTTGGCCTTCACATAGAAAAGCTTGCATCTAAACTTTATCCAAAACTAGGTGCCCTGTACAGAAACAAATCCTGCCTAAGCCCTACAGTAAAGGAAAAGATTGTACAGCAAATGCTGATGCCAATCATTGATTATGGGGATGTAGTATATGCATTTGCATCGCAATCCCACATTAATAAACTCAACACATTGCATAACTCGTTCTGCCGATTTGTGCTACAATGTAATTACAGGACCCACCATTGTGACATGCTAAAAGAACTAAACTGGCTGTCGCTGGAATCCAGACGCACCCTTCGTCTTTCCAGCCTTGTGTTTAAGAGATTTTCTGGGAAACTCCCACCCTACCTGAACACAATGCTTTCCCCAGCTGTTCCCACTTCCTATAACCTCCGATCCAGTACCAACACTTTACTTAGTCTACCTCAATACAAAAAGAAAGCAGCCCGATCCTCCTTCTCCTACAGAGCACCACAATTGTGGAACGACCTCCCGCACAATTTAAAATCTTCCCTAAGCCTAAAGTCCTTTAAGAGATCCCTCTCTACATACCTCGAAACAGAATGCACGTGTCATGGTTGATCATATATTTCCTACCTGTTCTATGTAAAATGTTGTATTTATTGTGTATTAATATTGTTTTTGTATTTTATTGTACCCTAATGTAACAATGCAATGATGTGTGGACCCAGGACATACTTGAAAACGAGAGAAATCTCAATGTATCTTTCCTGGTAAAATATTTAATAAATATTTTATAAATAAAGAAACTAAATGTAGAAATCGTTTATATTGCTTAAAAAGAAATAAATAGATTCACTTGTTGGCGGTGCCAACATGACAACTATGCAGGAAACTATCGAAAACTAAACAAGTGCAAAAAAACATTAATAGTGAAGCTACAACCCCTGTATTCTTATTTTTATTTTTATTTTTTTTACGGGTTCCTTTATAATATAGAATCTTCCGATACAGCCCAAAATGTCCCTTTAAACAATATTAACTGGTAATAGCCGACCATTTTTCTGTCTCAAGGCTCTGGAAATGTTTCCGATGAGTATTGTAGTGTATCTATATTTCCGTGGAACATCCTCGACACAAAAAGTAAGTCCGTGTTAACTCTGCAAATGTCTATGATGAACTCTTTAAAGTAAATGAGTCTTGTCAGTCTGATGTGCAACTGCCGTCTGAGTGTGACATAATGTAATGTGAAATGATATTGAACAGCATCCGTTTGGCACTAAATTGTTAGCGGATTTTAGGTTTGACAGAAGCACGTTTACTGCTTTAATCCCAAGGTCTTTTAACCTTGTTTGACATAAATTGAGGTTGGCTTATGCATAAAAAAAAACCCTCTTCACTCTCTTTTCCTTTACCTAAAACCACTTTTAACAATTTATGTTCGTGTATTAGACACTTATTTTGAGTGACAAACAGAAAAAGGGTCTATTAAGTTTGAAGGAAAAATGGGCCACATTACAAGGAACAGGATGTGTCTTTGCTTTGTGTCTTTTCACAGATGTCGCAGGGATTCTCAGGTCCATAGGAATGTCCTATAACAGGGGTAGGCAACCTTTTAGCAGCACTGTGCCGAATAAGATTGTGATGTCCCGTAGCGTGCCGGTCCTATTTTTTGTTAAATTGAGATGTGTATATTGCCATATTCTGCTTGTGTTATTTATACTGCAGTTGCTTTGTAGCGTTGTATTTGTGCATATGTGAGCTATTATATTGTATATGTTAAGGAGTAGTTTGTGGCACCCAGACCAATTCAATGGGCAGAAGTGGTTTGGGTACCTGGAGTATCCCTTTAAAGAGGATTGACGTAACAGGTTCAGTGTGACATGGTTAAAGTGTGAATCAGTGAGTGTGACAGCATTTGGTGCTACTGTGGCATGGTTGGAGGAGGGAGTGTGACAAGACGAGGGGAGTGTGACACTGTGAGTGTGACAGAGAGAGGGGGGTTGAGTGTGACAGGATTGGATGTATTAATGTGATAGAGTGAGTGTGGCAACGTTGTTGGAGTATGATACAGGATTAGCAGGGATAGATGTGAGTGTGGCATGATAAAGGGAATGACTTTGTGTGGGGGTGAGGGTGACGGTGAGTGGGGGAGGTGTGGGTGGCAGTGAGTGGGGGGAGGGGAGGGTGGCAGTGAGTGGGGAGGGTGGCAGTGAGTGGGGGAGGGTGGCAGTGAGCGGGGGAGGTGTGAGTGGCAGTGAGTGGGAGAGGTGTGGGTGGCAGTGAGTGGGGGAGATGTGAGTGGCAGTGCATGGGGGAGGGGAGGGTGGCAGTGAGTGGGGGAGGGGAGGGTGGCAGTGAGTGGGGGATGTGAGGGTGGCAGTGAGTGAGGGTGTGTGAGGGTGGCAGTGAGTGGGGGATGTGAGGGTGGCAGTGAGTGGGGGGAGGTGAGGGTGGCAGTGAGTGGGGGAGGGTGGCAGTGAGTGGGGGAGGGTGGCAGTGATGGGGAGGTGAGGGTGGCAGTGAGTGGGGGACGTGAGGGTGGCAGTGAGTGGGGGGAGGTCAGGGTGGCAGTGAGTGGGGGAGGGTGGCAGTGAGTGGGGGAGGGTGGCAGTGAGTGGGGGAGAGAGGCAGTGAGTGGGGGAGGGTGGCAGTGATGGGGAAGGTGAGGGTGGCAGTGATGGGGAAGGTGAGGGTGGCAGTGAGTGGGGGAGGGGAGGGTGGCAGTGAGTGGAAGGAGGGGAGGGTGGAAGTGAGCAATTAACTTACCTCTTGAGTGAAGTCCCGACTCCCTGTCCCTGGTGATCCAGTGGTCTCTTATTTCCTGCACCCTAGTGGTCCGGTGGCATTGGCCCTTGCGCTCCTGTCTGCAGCTCCGCCTCCAGGGGTGCAGAGGTGCAGTCAGACCATGTGGAGATTGTCTCGGGAGCTCTGACACTTAAAGTCTCAGAGCATTGCCATGGTAACCCGCGGCAACACTCTGATTGTCAGCGAGCTCAGCCAATCATGGTCTGCAGCTCTGTACCCGTGGAGGCGGAGCTGCAGACAGGAGTCACAGGGATTTGTGCACTGCAGTGCATGGCTCTCTCCCGGCGGCCCGACCTAATTGCTGAGCACTCTTACAGGGGGCCCAGCATCCAGCGGCACAGAGGCTAAGCCGCTGGGTCCCCCCTTACTGTCGGGCCCACCCGACAAATCAGTCTGTCATCTCGAGTCCCGGCCCGCTCTAGCAATTTGGCCGCGTGCCGGGCCCCCTAGGACCGCCGGGCCCATGACAATTGTCACGGTTGTCATGCCCGTATGTCAGCCCTGGGCACACGTGCCATAGGTTGCCTACCCCTGTTCTATAACAATATACAATGGGAATAAAGACAGACTTAAATCCGTGGCTGGGTTGTTTTTCTTTATTCCAGTTTTATTGTATATATAGGTTTCTAACTGAAAATACACAGCAGCTGGCAATGGTATTTAAATACTCTTCTCCAGTTTGATGGATTTAAATAGCAAAAAAAACAGGATGCTAAAACAAATTTTTATAGCATGCTTATCGTGACTCAGTGAAATGTTTTCCCAGTTGAACCACTCATGCTCTATTCCACAATATAATAAGAACTAAGGATATATATCATATACTGCTTTAACATGTAACAACACATTAACTATTGATTCATGTTTAATTGTACATCATTGCGTTTATGGTTACAGTGACCCACCTTTATAATATAACAATAGGTGTCCTCCGGCACCCGCTGGACTAAAGTCAGAAGGATAAACCACTCCACCAGAATCAAACAACAGGAAGCCAATAGATAAAAAATGCCAACGTCCTTTATTTACATCTTGGATACCGAAGCATAAGATGTAAGACCAAACACCTATCTCACATATTTTTTGTCCAAAGTAGTGGATATTTTGTACGGCACTATGCCACATGATTATGTATCCAAAAAAGAAACTTTGTATTTAAGTCACTCAGCTTCCTCCATTTTGTTCCTGTTGTGCATAGAGTTTATCTTTCTTTGGTACATGTTCTTACTTTTCTGGGTGGCTTGAAATACTGCATCATTCAGGAGTACCTAGGAATATATATTTCATTATGGACCTCTTTTACGTTTAATTTAGCTATTCAACTGAGCCCTGCGTGCCTTCTCTGTGTTACGTAGTAAGTCAGACCTGTGCATGTAGGAGTTCCTGCTATGATCTTCACAGAGTCCCAGGTTAACTCACTTCAATATTTAACAAAGAAATTGGAATAAAGTGATTGAACCTCATAATATATCCACAAGCTATGTCAGTGGGCGAAACGTGGTTGTATTTGGTGTTAAAACTGCTCTGTCTAGAAAAAGTAATGATCTTCTCCAGAGGACTAAGTACAATGAGCCTTGTCTTTCCACTTTAACATAAAGCTCTGGCAAATTATAAAGTGTCCAAAAGTAAGGCATCTTACTTTTAGGAAATATCAGTAACTGAACAAATGAGGCCCTTTCAAAAAGGTCAACTGAAAGCTGCTACAAAGACTGTAAAATAACTCAGTGACTAGTGTCCCCATGGCAGTATATTAGGGTTGTGTATCTGATACCTACTAAGGGAAATTCAGTCTTTCATTGTTCCAAGGTCAATAAAAGGAACACCTTCGATTTGGGTAATACTAATGAAAACAGGTAAACTACTTGAAAACAGGTAAACACTTCACCTATCCTTACTGATTAAATGCTTTCCTTTTAATATTGCTAAAACAAAATCATGAGTGTTCAACAAGACCGGAAGAAACAAAATGAGTTCTCTATGAGACTGGGGAGACACACACTCATACACACACACACACATAAATACATACATACATACTCACACACATACGCGCGCATATGCCAATATTCCATAAAAAGTAACAGATATGGAATCCTGATGAAGCGATGCTCTTTTTCCTTGTGTTCTCTCCAGTTTGTCATAATGACCAACAAATCATCTGAATGAAACTTGGACGTGCTTGACGATGGAGAATAATGCAGAAAGCATCTAGCATTCAGAAGAGATTAATGGGAGGGCTTGCAGGTTACATAGGAGGTAGTTGTGGGTCTATGTATATTCAATGCTGAACAAAGCAGATTTGTTATTCAGCATTGACATGCATGTGCTCTTGAACTTTGAGGTTCAACACTAGAAAGCGAGTTAATAGCTTGCTCTAAGATGTGAGTTTCCTGGTAACAGCAATCTCTCAACGGATTCTGATGTTTTGTAATGTAGCAATTTTATTTCCATAGCCAAAAGCAGTACATGTGTACGGCACATAACATCCAACAATAGAATGTTTGCACTCATAAATGGGAACTGTCACTTTACTGGAAATTTCACTATTAAATTAAACACGGAATTCACGAACTCGAGTTATCCTCTTATTATGTGATGCTCTTTTTTTCTTTTAAATGTGTATTAACGATTTAGCATATGACATCACAATCCAGTTTAGTCTTGGCACAGCCATGGCACACATTTTGCACTGGGGTTGGAGAAACAGACACATTGTTTTTGTTTATCCTTCTCTCTCTGCTAGCTGAAAGCTGTAAAGGACAGAACGTATAACACTGTCTGTCAGGGAGCCAAGATGGAGGCGCTCATTTCCATGATAGAGGAGGAGACCGTATTGTTGATTAGATTTTATTTTACAGACCTCGCAAACGCACATTTGTTAACAATAGCGGAAGGGTAAACATAATACTGGGAGGGTTATTTACTGAAGAGAGAATTCAAAGTGAATCTAAAATTTAAAGGGTTACTTTAACCACCATGACCACTTTGATCATTTGACGTGATCATGGTGGTAGTGTTATGGTACTTTTTAGCAGTAAACCAAAATGTTTAAATGTCTATCTGTTCCTGTCCAAATCAATAAAATTAAATTGCGTATATACGCTGAAGTAATTAAGTCTGACACACAAGGTTCAGGTTAAAATAACTTCGAGAAAATTTATTGGCAAGTGATTAAAAAGCGGACGCGCAGGTCCTTTTAAGAGACATTTTACGTCATCATTGATTATTAGAATATCAGCAAATAAACATCATTAATTGGATTAATTGTTAAGTGTCGGGATTAGTGTCCTCCTATCAATATTATTAATTGGCTCAAAAACTAAGTGGTTAGTCCCGTGCCCACCCACCAAGAGGTGGGATTGTTCTGGACACGGGTGGGGGACAAGGGGTCTTGAGCGTCATTTTACACGGTCGGTGATCTCAGGCCTCGTGGCCAGGTGCAAGGTCTCTTATGAATAGAACATTTCATTACTACTGTGTTCTCATGGCCTTCAAATTATACTATGTTGCAAATCTAAGGAAAAGTCAGCAATTCCTGTGTTAATCATGTCTTTATAGAAAATACAGTCTTTGTCTATTGTATTAGATGTGCTGGGAAATTCTGTCATGTAAGGTGGTTTTAAAATGAACAAGTTAGGTTATGAGGACAAAATGGAGGATTGAAGAAGTCAGGTTAGGAGGACAAAATGGAGGATTGTCACAGTATAAAGTTAAAATGGAGTTAGTGCAATAATTGAATACATACAATAAGGATTTTTAAATAATCCCACATCAGTCCCCCCTATGAAATGTTAGATTCTAAGAGATAAAACTTTATTAAGTTAGTACCAGGAAGACGTGTTAACCCAAAGGCACAGAAACCCCGTGGCCGCTAGCTAGGTGTTAATGCAAAGTGCAAGACTGTCCCTAGATCTGACCCTGATAGGCTGACTCATCCGTCAGTATGGCTCTCGAACACTTCACACCCATGGGTGTCCCATGGCGGCTAACCCACCACTTCTCCACACGGGGCCTTTACCATTCACTGACAGATGCTGTCCCTAAGCTAGTCCCTTCCTAGAATTCCTGCACTTTATCAACAAAAGGGATTGTTTGCAGCGGCAGACAGGGTGAGTTGATGTCTTGGAAATCTTGGTCATCAACTTCGAGATGGGTGAAAGTGGGTGCCGCTTGGTCAACAGTCTTCATGAGGGATTTTCTCAGACATGGGAGGATACAACAAAAGAGAAGAGCAAAGATAAAAAGAAAAATTAGTACAGCCATACCAATATGCATTAAAGCCTTTTGCCATCCTGTCATCCAACCAAACCATCTTTCCCAGGGATCTTGTATCCCAGAATTCCTTTTCAACTCTATAGACAGGTCATTTAATTTCTCTATGGCTAATGTAACTTTACCATTAGGGCCTGTGTTTTCTGGGATATAGGTACAACATGTCAAGGTGTCGGGCAACATTTTACAAACCCCTCCTTTTTCGGCTAAGATCATATCTAGGGCCATTCTATTCTGAAAAGCCATTTGGGATGTGGCCTGCAATTGTTCGGCCAATCCCTGGAGGGCGTCTCTGGTATAATTAACAAAACGCTGTTGATTATAATAAATGTAATTTATCCAATTTAAATTCTTGTTTGTGGTAACTATGGCAAAAAGTGATTCAAATCCTGCAGCAACTTCATCTCTTGCTTTAAATTCATTGGGCACCCCCCTAGGCACCCCAATGGCATCAATATAAACATGAGGATCAAAACTTTCCTTTACTGGGGCTTCACGCTTAACCTTAGTGTGCCTGGACTCATGGGTGACGAGGTGTGTATCAGAGATGATATGTATAGGCATAATGGCTTTAGCCAAAGTACACTCCCCCCACCACTCCTTGTCCATTCTGGATCTTAGCTGTAAATCCCCACACAACCAGTAGATGTCCCCTAATGACCTGGTGTGAAACTGCAACAAGTTCATAGAGACACTCCTGTAGGTAGCACAATACCCCTTAGAGAAGTTACCCAAGAATTTACCAATTCCATCATAATTAGCATAACAAGTGTAATTACCTTTATACACGGTGATACCATCTGGGGGTTTGACATCCTTGGTTAGGAGAGGATACTCCTTTGTCCATGCAATACATATGGACCTGTTAAAATCATAGTGATAGGCAAAAAGGCTTAAAACACATTCCTCTATATCTACTGGCAGGATTAGAGGTACAGTACCCAAGTGAGGCCGGGCACCACCACACACATAGCATGCAGTCTTATTATGCTTATTAGCATTATATTTCATCCATTCTAACCATAAATTGACATCATTAAAACCTGTTTCAGCGGCCATGGTATCTTCAAAGGTGGGGTTAGCAATGGCCATCATGTCTTGAAAGGTCTGGATATGAGGTTTTAATGGGTTAGGGACCATATGGGTGGCCCCTTGCCACTCAGAAGAGTTGCACATATCTTTTAGGAAGAAATGCCCTAATTTACGGTAGGAACCCTTTTTCCAATACATTCCCATCACATACTGGTCTGCATCCGTTGGGCTTGGATGCTCAATGTTAAGGATTAATTTCATTGGCGTACCTCCCCCAGGCTTTCTCAAAGTCATTCTCTGGAGAAGGGATCTACCTTGATCATCTACTTTAGATAAGGCACTTTTTGGTTTGTAACCCCAGGCAGGCCCGGCATTCCATCCCGCCGCCCCCCAATGGTTACAATTGTGCCCCCATTGCTTGTCAACTACACAAACATATGGGTCTTTTGAATGAGGGATATCTCTGTAAATACTCTGGATTTGTGATGTGGGGAACGGGCATTCTACAATATCACAATAGTCAAAGGTGTAAGTAGCCACATGGGTGCATGATGAATTGTACCAGAAGGTATACCCACTAATATCTTTGGTGATGGCTACTTGTTGGGCCTTTATGAGGCTAATTAAGGAGAAGGTGTACCAGAGGTACATGCTTGTGCGGTATCTGCTTCCTCGGGGGCTGGAGATTTCTTGCAGTGGGAAGCGTGGATCCAATTTGGCCTACCGGCCAGTTTGACGGAGGTTGCGGTAATCAGGAGAACTTGGAATGGACCGTCAAATCTTGGTTCCAGGGTATTTTTCCGCACAAACTTCTTGACCAGAACCCAATCTCCGGGAAGCAGGTTATGGGTACCTGTATCCAATTCGGGATCTGGAATTGAAGAGAAAACTTGGGCATGTATTTTGTTTAAGGCACTTGCAAGTTCAGTTACATAATCTACTAAAACATCTGATTGGAGCTGTAACTGCTGCGGATAATAACAACCTAGTCTGGGTGCTGTCCCATATAGAATCTCATATGGGGACAGTGAATACTTCCCTCTAGGTGTGTGCCTAACACTAAATAAAGCTATTGACAGGCTTTCTGGCCAGGGCATTTTCGTTTCTTGTGACATTTTTAACATTCTGGCTTTTAGAGTACCATTCATGCGCTCTACTTTACCACTACTTTGTGGGTGGTAAGGGGTGTGGAAGGCTAGGGTCACCCCTAGAGCAGTCCAAATTTCTTTAGTCACTGTTGCTGTAAAGGCTGGGCCTTGATCACTTTCAATGACTTCTGGGAGTCCGAACCTACATACTATCTCTGTAAGTAGGCGTCTTGCGGTTGTTTTTGCAGTGATATTGGCCACTGGGTAGGCCTCTGGCCATCCTGAGAACATGTCCACTATGACTAGTGCATATTCATGGGGCCCACTCTTGGGCATTTGGATGTGGTCAATTTGAATTCGCTGGAAGGGGTACATGGGCTTTGCCAGGTGTTTTGCAGGCACCTTGATTGGTCTTCCTGGATTGCATTTTGCACAAATGACACAGGCCTTACAGAAGCTGCTGATCAATGTTGTGATTCCGGGTGCTTCATAATACTTCTGTATGAGGGCGGCCATCAATTCCTTTGACAGGTGTGCAGGCCCGTGTGCCCATTGGACAACTGCTGGATATAAATTTTTTGGAAGACACAATTTGAAGTTGTTGTAATATACTCCGTCCTTTTGGACGGCTCCTTTCTTTTTCCATTTTTGGATTTCTTCAGGAGTGACTGCAGCTTGCTGTTCTCGCAAAATTCGCAAATCAGTAGGAAGAGTTTGCAGAGCAAAAATAGGGACTTCTTCTTCTTCTTCTTGTCCGGACACTTCTTCATCCACTTCCTGCAGATCCCTGGCTGCTAGCTTAGCAGCCTGATCAGCCAAATGGTTGCCCTTTGCTTCATCTGTATCCAATTTCCCATGGGCCTTTACCTTCAAAACGGCCACTTCTTCAGGGAGTAGGAGGGCATCCATTAGCTCCTTGATTGCAGTACTATGCTTGACTGGTGTACCGGCGGTGGTAAGAAATCCTCTTGTCTTCCAAATTAGGCCGAAGTCATGTGCCACACCCAGAGCATATCTTGAATCTGTATAGATGTTGGCACGTTTTCCTTCGGAAATTTTGCATGCTGAAGTCAGAGCCTGTAATTCAGCTTCTTGCGCAGACATTGCTGGCGGTAAGGATGATGATTTGATAACTTCGTCTGTTGTGGTTACGGCATATCCTGTATGATACCTTCTTCATCAGCATATCTTGAGCCGTCCACAAACAGAGTAAAATCTGGATCTTGTAATGGATTCTCATGCACAGTTGGTAGGTGCACTGTCTCCATTTTCATCTGTTCAAAACAGTCATGAGGTGTTTCGGGGTCATAATCATTCACTATGACCAGATCTTGAAATTCTTTTTCTAGGAAGTGGCGTGGCCACGCTTCCAGAAGGTCAGTTGTTGGGTATTTGACAATACCATTTTCCTGTAGCTGTTCTTCATCCATGGTGGCCCATAGCTTTGCCATGGGCCCAAGATCATTCCATGACCTTGTCTTCAATTTGGTAACAGGAATATGTGGGATAGCAGTATCCCAATGGCGGTAGAGGTAGTTAAGTTGTTGAGGTAGTTGGACCAAGACCATGCTATTGCCTTCAGAGTCACAATAGAAATCTTGAGCAGTGAGCTTCACATCAGTCCAGTGGTAAAGCTCATCTTCATAGCAAGGTTCGGGAGTAATGTCTGGTTTGTACCACATGGTACAGAAGGCGTAATCTGGGCCTTCACAGAGAGGCTTCTCATCTTCATAAAATGTCAAATGTGGATGCATGACTTTCTTGATACATCCACAAAGCAGGTAAATGTAGGTTTCATCTGTGATAAATCCATAATAGATACCCCCCTCAGGGAGTGGAAGAAGAGTGGATGGATTAAGAACTTGACATCTTTGGATGGAAATGTTGTCAGGTAGAAGAAGATGGCACTGGAGGCGTAGGTGTCTGGCTGGAGACACGTGCTTGAGCTGGACTTGGTTGATGATGGCAGAAATGTCATGAGGGGCCAAAACAACCAGAGGGTGGCCAAGGACCAGGTCTGAGGTTCTTTCTATGAGCTCTCTTGCAGCAAAAACAGCCCTGAGACAGGAAGGAGTCCCTCTGGCCACAATGTCCAGTTGACATGAGAAATATCCAATAGGCCTCTGGCGGCCTCTTAAGTCATTAGTTTGGGTGAGAACTCCTGTTGCGTGGCCTTGTCTTTCAGAGACAAATAATTTGAAAGGTTTGGAGTAGTCAGGTAGGCCCAAGGCAGGAGCAGAAGCAATGGCACGTTTTAGAGCATTGAAATTGTCCAGAGCTTCATTGGTCAGACAGAATGGGTCAGACTTAAGAGCATCATAAAGAGGTTGCATAAGCAGAGAGGCTTCTGGGATCCATGCTCTGCAGTAGGAAATGAGACCTAGGAAGGCATGGAGAGATTTTGAAGTCCTTGGAGTTGGAATATCCAGTACAGCTCTTACCCGGTCCCGAGTAAGATGTCTGGTACCTTGAGATAGGCAATGTCCAAGGAAAATTACTGAGGGTTGGCAGAACTGTAGCTTGATGAGCGAAGCTTTGCATCCTTGTTCTGCCAAATAACAAAGCAGACTAATTGAGCACTTTTCAGTAGTGGGTATATCATCTCCACAGAGCAGCAAATCATCCACATACTGGAGCAGAACAACTTCTGGGTGCTCAGCTTGCCATGGGTCAAGGATGGTGGCCATGGCCTTTGCAAATTGACTTGGTGAATTTTGTGCCCCTTGGGGCATGACAGTCCAGGTATACTGTTGCATCTCATGGGTGAAAGCAAACAGGTTTTGGCAGGATGGGTCCAGTGGGACACTGAAAAAAGCATTTGCTAGGTCAATGACTGTGAAAAATTTTGCAGATGGTGGGACTCCAGAGAGCAGAGTATGGGGATTTGGTACAAGAGGGGTGTCCAGGACGGTAGCTTCATTGACAGCACGGAGATCCTGAACCATCCTGTACTTCTCTGGCTCACCTTTTGGAGTTTTCTTTTTCACAGGGAATAATGGGGTGTTGCATTCAGATTTACATTTCACCAGGGCACCCTTCTCCAAGAGTGCCTTGATGTGGGTAGAAATGGCAGCAGCCTGTGCTGGTTTTAATGGGTATTGTGGTTTTCTTGGTAATTTAGCTCCTGGAATAAGCTTTACCACCACAGGGGGAACATTTAGGTGACCTATGTCCTCTGGGCCTGAGGACCATAACTTGGCGGGCACCTGTGTTTTTAATGCCTCTGGGAAATTGGACCTTAATTCTGCTGCTTTCTCACGGGGCTTTTCTAAATGCAGCATTAGAGGCAAGGAGCACAAGGCTGAGGTGTCTGATTCAGATAGAGGTGTGGACATTTCTACCTGCCCATCCGGGGTGAAGGTGATGGATGCTTGCAGGCGTGAGAGAACATCAGCACCTAACAGGTTAATTGGGCATGTGGAGGATACCACAAAGCGAGCAAGCAGGCTAGAGCCAACTCGTAATGGAGTTGTTAAAGGGCTATGTCTTGGCTGGCCATCTACTCCAACACAAGAGACATCAATATTTGACAAAAAGGATGGGTCTGGCAGGTCTTGTTCTCGCAGAACACTACGGGCTGCACCTGTGTCAACTAGAAATGTGGTAGGGTGGCCTTCAATGGGCAAAGTCACTGTGGCAAGTGGCCCCCCCTTATCCCCTGTAGACACTGCCATTACAGGGGTTACAGACACAGGCTTGCCAATTTCCTAATCATCGGGTTCCTCAATTATCGGAACCTCTTTCTCGGCCTTGGGGGCCGGGGCAGGCCTGGATGGCTTTCTTGGCTCTCTCTTGGGCTCTGGGCAATCACTTTTAAAATGCCCCTTAGCCTTACAATTAAAGCAATGGCCATCCTCCGGTCGGACGCCCTTGGGAACAGGGGTAGAGCGGGAGACCATGAGAGGAGCTGAGGTGGGTCTTCTTGGGGTCTGAGCAGATTCTAACCCTCTGGCAACTAAGAGCAGGGTATCCAGAGGAACAACCTTATATTCTGGGCGGGCAGCAATAATTCCCTTGCGTATAGAGTCTTTAACACCTTGGACAAACGCACCAGACAGCATTTGTGAATGAATCTTGTCAGTAAGATCAAACCCCAAATCTGTAAACATTTGATACAGTCTTGCATGAAACCTTTCCACTGATTCTCCTTTATCTTGAATAACATCAGTAAGGCCAGCAGCCTGATCTGCAAGTTTGTCCTTAGCCCATTCTCTTAATTGGGTGCAAAAAGTTACTCCAGAGGGGTAATCAACGTCACTGCTGAGCAGATCTGTACTGAGGTGTCGGGCCATGCTTGGCCAATATGCATCCCCTGCTTTAATAGCACAAATGCTCAGTAGATCACGCCATGCGGCGGAATAAGTCTTTTGAATTTGAACTATCCCTCGGTAGAAGGGCATAGGCTGCTTTTCTGGGTCAGGGAGTGATTTCATTAAAGCACTAGCTTGAGTGGGGTTGAAAGCAACATATTTAGGAGGGGCCCGTTCTCCCCGACCCTTGTGGCCAAAGGGGTCATCGATAGAACGATGAGCTGAGGCTCCCGCAGCAACCTCCGATGAGACATGGGACACCCTGTCCTCCTCCTCATCATCGAACTCTATGATATTAGCTCTTTTACGCGGTGCAGGGCCCGCGTGAGGTGAAAGGATCGGGGGTTGGGAATGAGCCCCCGATGCAGGGGTGGCCAGCGAGTCATAACCTGGGGACAGGTAGTCACCGGGGATTACCGGCATCAGGGCTGAACTGGGGGCCGCCATATTGGAGGCGGGGAAAGGGGTTGCATTAGGATTAAGGGAAGAAGTGGCGGCCATGTTTGATATGGGCACTTCCGGGGCAGACTGAGCCGGACTGGGCATGACCGGAACCTGGGGAGTGGCTTGGGGAAAGGGAGGGTAACCGGGGTAGGGCAGGGCCATGGGATATGGGAAGGGGTAGGGCCAGGCAGGGGAGGGCAGGAGAGTAGGGTGGGTGGGTACATTTAAGGAGGTAGGATATTGGACTGGGGCGGAGCTGGTTATGGGAGGAGACAGGACGGGATTGGTAGGGATGGATGCAGAAAGAGGAGGGGTAGTTAGTTGGGCGGGTGCTGACGGGAGGGGATTAGCCATGGAGAGGGATTGCAGGGAGGAAATGGCAGATGAGATGTTAGGATTAGGCATGGAAGGGAGCGTGGGGATGGCTGAGGATGATGGGACTGTTAGAGAAGGGGAAGGGGTAAAGAAAGATCCGTCAGAATTCAGGACCGGGCAGACAGGGGAGGTGATGGGATGGGATTCGGGAGGATCGGGAGTGGGGAACATAGTCAGCTGGCTATCACCTATTGCTGACTGAACCTTGGGGATAGACATCCCCTGGGCGCCATTTTGGGGCGCCGGCTGAGGGTAAACCCCAGCAACACAATTCTTATGATACACAAACAATTTTACACCTTTGTGATTTATCTCTTCCTCAACCCAACCTTCTAACTGAATAGCCTTCGCTACTCTGTACCATGCTTCAGCAGTCTTTAATAAACCATTGTCTGTAAGCTTGCCTTTCATTTCTGCCAATAACTTACGCCAGCTTTCTGGTTGCAATCTTCCACATGAAGGCACAGCAATTTTACATACTTTTGCAATCTTCTCAACACCTTTAACCATTTCTTCACCCTCTCTGTTCTCTACTAAATCACATGCTAACCAGCCCTTGCTGGGCTTATCTAAATCCTGTCCCATAGTCCCTTTACCCCTATACCAGCGTCCTAGATATAGAGAGAGAGAAGGAAAATTGAACAGGAACGTCTACAATGCTCGACTGCCACCCGAGAATCGTGGGACTTTCTCAGGTGCGTCTTCCCAAAACGTAGACTAGTCACTGAATCCGCCTAACCGGGGTGGTAGACACGGATTGGAGCGAGGTGAGAAGTGTGTGACCAATCACTTCTCTTTTAAGAGGAATGGGAGTGGATAGTATAATTATATAGGAAGTGTAGAAAAGATGAAAGGCAAGGAAAAATCCTTAGAGACAGACACAGGAGTTCATGAGACTCCTGATTAAACAAACAAGACAACAATACAGTTGAAATACAGTGCATGCATCACAGTTCAGATAAAATCAACAGTAATTCCTTTCCTTTACTCGTGTGCTTACTCCAAAGTCACCTCCCTCAACCCCGTAGTGTCTCCACTACCTGCAGCCGCGGAAAACAACTGACACCGGTCCGAGTTCCGCCAGCCTCCCTCACCACAGCAGCCCACTGATGGTGTCTGCGCTACCCTCACCCTTGTAGTGCCCCTATAAAAACCCACTTTATAAGTCTCACTACTCCGTGGCGATGAAAACAGCAATGCCTGCCCGAATTCATCCACCACAAATAAAAAAAAAATTGGAATGGCTCCAGCTCAGCGCTCAAAGCTGGAGGGTACCACCACTCTGCAAGCAGAGTAACGTGCACAGAGAAGCTAGCTAGGCTATCAAAGTGGCACAAGAAGGACCCCCAGGAAACTATGAGTCTACACAATCTCCACAGATCCAACACACCTCTTTTTCCCTACAGCCCCAGCCACGAGGCTCCTAAAAGAGTTAAACAGGAAAAGATGACCCCCAGGAACACATCCACAGGTCAACCCCCCTTTTTCCCTACAACCACAGCACCGTGGTTCCTAAAAGGAGTAAAACAGGCAACAGAAGACCCAGGCAAATCCCCTCAGGTCCACCCCCCTTTATCCCAAAAGGGGCAAAATACAAACAGATAGACAGATATACTGAAGACCCAGGCAAGTCCCCTCAGGTCCACCCCCATTTATCCCAAAAAGGGGAAAACAAGCAAGACAGAACCCCAGGCAAATCCCCTGCAGGTCCACCCCCCCTTTATCTCAAAATGGGGAAACAGGCAAACAATT
This sequence comes from Pelobates fuscus, assembly GCF_036172605.1. NCBI lineage: Eukaryota > Metazoa > Chordata > Amphibia > Anura > Pelobatidae > Pelobates > Pelobates fuscus. The sequence continues at coordinate 17,636,850 of NC_086328.1, forward strand.
CAAACACACCCAGGCAACAGATAGACTAAAATGCAGGTAAACAAGTGAGTAACGAGGCACCGGGCAAGATATTACCTGTCTTTGATGTCCTCCCGGGAAGCAGTCACAGACACGTGGACGGGTCAATCAAAGGGGCCGGAACATACCGGTGGCTCTGCAGAAGTCTCTACCGTGTACCTGGAGGTGATCAATCTCCTTTCCTTCCCCCTGGATTCCTCCGTCCACCCTTGTCTTCCTTAGGACGGCTCACCGGCCGGACATAGCCCGGTGCCCCACGTTGGGCGCCAAGTTGTTATGGTACTTTTTAGCAGTAAACCAAAATGTTTAAATGTCTATCTGTTCCTGTCCAAATCAATAAAATAAAATTGCGTATATACGCTGAAGTAATTAAGTCTGACACACAAGGTTCAGGTTAAAATAACTTCGAGAAAATTTATTGGCAAGTGATTCAAAAGCGGACGCTTTTAAGAGACATTTTACGTCATCATTGATTATTAGAATATCAGCAAATAAACATCATTAATTGGATTAATTGTTAAGTGTCGGGATTAGTGTCCTCCTATCAATATTATTAATTGGCTCAAAAACTAAGTGGTTAGTCCCGTGCCCACCCACCAAGAGGTGGGATTGTTCTGGACACGGGTGGGGGACAAGGGGTCTTGAGCGTCATTTTACACGGTCGGTGATCTCAGGCCTCGTGGCCAGGTGCAAGGTCTCTTATGAATAGAACATTTCATTACTACTGTGTTCTCATGGCCTTCAAATTATACTATGTTGCAAATCTAAGGAAAAGTCAGCAATTCCTGTGTTAATCATGTCTTTATAGAAAATACAGTCTTTGTCTATTGTATTAGATGTGCTGGGAAATTCTGTCATGTAAGGTGGTTTTAAAATGAACAAGTTAGGTTATGAGGACAAAATGGAGGATTGAAGAAGTCAGGTTAGGAGGACAAAATGGAGGATTGTCACAGTATAAAGTTAAAATGGAGTTAGTGCAATAATTGAATACATACAATAAGGATTTTTAAATAATCCCACATCAGTAGGATTCAGCTTGAAATGCTGCACATACAGAGATATTTTTAATTGTGTGCTGGGGGCTAGTTGCACACCCAGCACACATGACATTAGCAACCCACAACTATGTTCCAGGCAGGCAAGGTCAATTCTCCATGAGAAGCCTGTGAGTATACTGCACACAGGCCCAGTGACATCAGGAGGGGGCGTGGAAGATCAGAACTGTGACATTCACCTGACTCGGGGTTCCAGGTAAGTAAAACCTTTATTTTTTGCAGGTTTTACTACAAATTGAGAGGGGAAGGGACCTTCTCCACAGTGCCCAATAGGGCATATTGCACCAGAAAGGTCCTCCCTCTCAAATGGACTATAGTAACCCTTTAAGGTACAAAACAGCCAAACTGGAGCAATTCTCTGACTCAGCTACGCTTACCATTCAGCTACTCTGGGATTACATTTAAAATTCACTTGGAATTCTCACTTTTGTAAATAACGCTGTAAAAGTTACATGAAGTGGCAGCACCTTGTAATGCTTGATTATGTGTTGTATTATTTTTAACCCTGTCCTACTGGATGGTACTGTGGAAATATATTTTTGCTTTACAATTAATAATCTCAGTAATATTCCCTCGTGGAAATACTGAATTGGAAGAAGCAATAGAGGAGTAGTCAGCACTCTAAAGTTACAGTCAGTGAAGAAGGCAAGCATTACAACTTTAGTTATAGTAAAAAGGGCCAAGCAAACATCTAAACCCTGGGTCCTAGGGTCCACCTTCTGGTTAATCCTTCTCCGAGTAGGTATTGTTGATCAATGAAGCTCCCATAAGCTGAAGTATTATGACAATTCAGGGCTCTCAACAGTCCCTCTTTCAGCGGGCAGTCCTGATTTTGTAGTCTTGTTCCATTATCCCGATTTAGCTCCTTGGTGTCTCGCATCCTGTAGTTCTCCTGCAAGTGCTTCAGCAGTTCTCTTGCAAGTAGGGGTCAGCCAGGAGGGTACCCGTTCACTGTGGGTGTTGTCCGTGAACTCAAGTTGTGTCACTGGCAATGCCCCCTAGAAGGCCCGCCCACCCATTCAGATTACATACCTCACAATGTTGGGATGTGTGAAAATTAACTTAATCCGTGATGGTACAAAGAATAAAACAATGTGTGCTTTTAAACATGGAATGAGCTTGAAAGCAGAGACAGTGAAGGTCATATTAGGCTGACCTAAGCAGCATTTATCATTTATGGAAGTTAATTTTGCAGTGTTCACAGTTATCATTAGCATCATTATCATGATATCTGCTAAGGCCTGAAAGGCATTACATTGCTCAGTGTTCCAGGTTAAGTCCTATTAGATCCAATTCTGCATAATGATCAGAGCCCAACCCTCCCTGCCCACAAATAAATACAAATAAATCTGAAAATAACAATAGTTTTGCTAAATAATAAACACATCATTATTTTTCAAACCACAAGTTGTAACACGAGTGAAACAAATATCTGACCCGTGGCTCTCCTTGCGTCTGTCGGGTCACACATCGATCTGTTCCATACCAGGCAAAGTGAAATAGAACCGTAAATTACACAAATCCTAGACAACCAAAATCCAATCATGGTGATCTAATCTCTAAATTTATTATTGGTCATTCACCTGTTGAAATTACCTTATGTGTCTTAAAAATAAAATTATCCTTCACTGTTTCAAGAAGTATTGATCCCCCAAAGTCCTTTTACAGACATACTGAATTCTTGTTTTATATATTTAAGAGGTGGTCAGATCATTTATGTTGCATGCAATGTAGTGTTTATATAAGATTTCCTTAATATCTGCAAAGTATATGATTAAACCATGGGAATACAGAAAATATAGAATTGTGTACTCTCGTAATAATAATAATGTCAATTTATTGTGCAGGGGTAAAAAATATATAGTTAAGCGTTTTTAGTTTTAAATATATAAACCATTCAAAAAAATTGGCTTTAAAAAATTAGCTTTTGAAGATTCTGATTTTAGGTTTGAAAATATATTTTGCACCTTCATTGTCAACAATTGTCCAAGACACATGAATCTTTGGATGGATTCAATATCCCATCAGGAAGTTTGTGATAAATTGAGTTTCTCTATTGTGATTCTTTTTTTTTTTTCTTTCTAATTTTAGGCTTGCTTACATCAAGTTATACACACAAAGATCCAATAGTAAAAGTACATCCTTTGGTCTCATTTAAACTTTTTCTCATATGGCTGTAAAAATAAAAAAAAAATACAAAAAAGGGAAAAAAATAAAATAAAGAAAATATTTTTGCTATGAAAGCACCTTCTCCCATCTGGCAAGATGGCTTTCTGGAGTCTAATGTGGTTCATTGTCTAAAAATAGAATGAAGACAAATTGTTATCATTTGCGAAAGCCCATGACAATAATGATAAATGAACAATTTTTTGTTGCCCTCTCTGAAGTCATTGCTTAAGGCTTTTTCAGAGATCAACAATGTTAAACTGGTAACTTGCCTCATCTGCATTAGCAGAAGGTTTACAAATGACTTTGTAAACAATTTTAGCCAGGGCGTTAATCTCTTCGCTACAACTAGTGCCTTCATGATTTGTGATTGATTTGCAATTTAAAATGACAATGAAACCCGTAAAAGAGATATGAAGGAAAAGCTCAGTGAATAATGCTTTGGTTGACAAGAAACGATAAGAGGCATCTTTCATTCAATGGTGGGTTGTTTTTGATAAATATTGCTCATAACATAAAAAAAAATGTGTAATCATTACAGTCAGGATAGAAGTTTAATACATCTTGACTCTAGCATGCTGTTAAACATGGTCCTTTTTTGGGTGTAAAATTTAGGAAAGACAGCTACATTAATTCACGGTGACCTGTTTTAGAGAGAAAGTTCAGCTCTATTTAACCCATAAAATAAACAGAAAGCTATGCATGCAAAAGTTTGGGCACACCTAACAAAATTACATATTTTGTTGGTTTGAAGTAAAAATACATTTTAAACGCTCTCTGCAGAAATCCAGAAACACAACATATTTCTGCAAATTAAATGCAGTTATACTTATTTGGTTAGTTTAATAGTAAATGTAAAGTGTGCCAAAGTTGAGCACCCTTTCAGCTGATCCACTGGTGATTTATATGTAATGGCTAAGAACCCAAAATGTCTAAATTTACTTGTTAGGCTTTGGTCATAGTTTGTTGGGGACAGATCCAGAACTTAATACATGTTCTGACTCTTGCAACTTATCAAGGTTTTATGTTTACACTTAACTACTACTTAACCACGGGTTCCTATAAGCATCTGACCGACAGTGAGCAAATCAAGATACCAAACTCTTACAAAGCAAAGGTAGGTTATAAAAAGATATATAAACTATTCACGTTTGTCTGAAGATATGGAAGTTAAGAGACAATGCTGAAGTGAAAGCAAGATCTGGAAGACCATGAACAATCTCAAGTAGTGCTGTTCATGGATTTGTGAAGAAGCAAACACCTCCAGCAAAAAATTTGAAGGAAAATTTAGCTGGCACTGAAGTTGCACACTGTAGTTATACACTGTGTATCAATGCTTGCACAAATATGATTTTCTTTGATGGGTCAGTAGATGGAAATCATATCTAATGAAAAGACTCAACGTCTGAGGTATTCAACACAACACATACTTCTAAAATACCCCTGGTTTGTCTAAGAGCTGTGGTTTCATGAAATAGAAGTTTGCTCTTTTGTAACAATCTCTAAAGGTACATGTGGAGAACAAAATGATAAGCATTTCCAAAAAACAGGGTTAAGGAGGAATTAAGTTTTTGGGACATAAGTTAGGGAGAATATTGCTCCTCAAGGGTCTGTGGACAGTGGCTCCAGTGATTATCTATTGTCCATGTCAGTGACGAGAGTTGATCTCACAGCATCTTCAAGGCAGGTACCTAATGTCAAGTCCTAACCCTAACAACCACAATACCTGCATCATGGATCACAATAAATCTATAAAAAGAAACTAAGACATACTGTTATAGCCTGCAAATTCATATTCTGTGAGGGGGTGGTGGTGATGTTCTGAAAATGCTTTAAAATCATTTTTTAATGGAGGGATTTTTTATATGACATCACACGTACAATTCACAATGTGGAGTGTAGATGACAGTACACTTAGTTGTGATAGGATTTAGTATAGTCAAGGCACACACATTTAAAAATAATCCATCAATAGTCATTTTGCAGTGAAATGAGGTCTAAATAGCTTTTCACTGTTAATATATCAAGCTAGTTAGCACTGTAAGCCATGGACGGACGCCACTGATCATAGTGGTCATGTGGAGAAAGCAGAACATGTAAAGGAGCAATTATACTCGCGTGTCTTAATAAGATTGTCTACATATTCTAATGCAGGCATCTCAAACTACAACTCCCATGATTATCTGGCAATTTATTGCATTCAAAGAATTCTGAGAGTCTTAGACCATAAACCTATGGAACGCCCAGAGTCTGAATTCCCTGTTCTAATGGAATTGGGTTTTAATAATATTTAAAAAATAAATACATACACATGAAATGGTTGAAAGTATATATATGGAATAAAATATAAAATATGGTTCCATGCTGGGGGGCTTGTCCAATAGGGGGCTCTTAACCCTTTAACCCCTTAAGGACCAAGCTTCTGGAATAAAAGGGAATCATGACATGTCACACATGTCATGTGTCCTTAAGGGGTTAAGGATGAAAGCTCTTTTGAGATGTGATGCATTTGTAACCAAGACCTTTTTAGTACTTTTGTCACGCATTAATCTTACCAACATTTTACCCTGTTTAAGGAGACCTATATATATTTTATATCATTTTTAAAGGAGAAATATGGGGTCTCTTTTGATATATCTATATACATAACACAAAAGTAAATATGAATAAAATATTTGAAAAAATTAAAAGGTAACTGTTGTAACCTAAACGTTTTATTGTGTGCATGTATTAGACTATGGCATATTGTTTGTTTTATATATTTGCACTGAGTTTGAAAACTCAATACAAATTTATAAAGCAAAAAAAAACAACCCTCAGTTTTGCATTTCAGAATTTTACACACAACAAGTGCAACTAAAGAAACCAAACCCAAAATAGATGCACTAATTAGTATATATTAATAAAATAAAAATAAAAAAAAGTTTTTTGGGGGGCGCAACGCAGCGGACGCCATTACCCGGAGCTCTAAGCTGAGGCAAAGTAAATGCACTAACATCACGATTATCAAGTGAAACACAGGATCACACACGGCACTGCTGCAAGCGGCACACCTCCCTAGCAAGGCTGATGCCATTCTTTCTGACTCCCAGCATGAAAACTCGACGGCAAGGCAGCAAGGCCTACTGCACGGGCAGATAGCACAGGGAGAGTGCAAAGGGGGGCTGGCCGTGGTACATACCAGATCTAGATGACCAGCAGACAGACCGGCGCAACGCAGGTGAGATGGGACGGAAAACCACAAAACAGACCCCAGCCACCTTAAAGCCAAGGTGGGATATTAGTCAAATGCTGCAAACACCCAGGGTGTCTCAGGCCCCAACCCCCCGTGAGGCCTCACCTGTACCCACAGATGAGGAAGACATGTGACAGCCCCCACCAAGTCCCCACGGCCCAGAAATATCACTGGCACAAAATGACTGCACCCCAGCCACTAAAGAGGACATTAAAACCATGCTGGCAGGCCTCCAACAAAACCTTAAACAAATGTGGGAAGCAGACCTGGAAGCGCTCACCACAAAAGTGCAGGCAGTGGCCGCACGCACACAAGCTACTGAGGGTGAAGTTTGCTGATCTGAAGCTAAGCATCCATATGATGGACGATACAATACGACAATTGCAAACGGCTCAGGAAAATCTCTCCAACCAAGTTCACCTACTGGACGACAGGAGCCGACGTAAGAATATAAAAATTTTAGAAACCGTGCCACTAGAGGAACTGCCTCACTTCATTCGGCACCTAGTGACCGCGGTACTGCCGACAAGACAGGCCAAAACTTTCACATTTGATGGGGTTTACAGAATCTCCAAATCCCAGCAAGCCCTCAATGCAGCTCCACAGGACATTATACTCAGGTGTCAAATGATGTAGAATAAACTGGGGCTGTTGGCTGCACTTCAAGGGAAGACCCCTATGAATTTGAGTCTATGGCGCAAAGACATGCAACCGATTACCAAACCACTACATGCAGCAGGAATAACCTACAAATGGGCGACTCCCAGATCCTTATGGGTGACGGATGGAAAACAACATAAGGCAACGACCCCCCAGGAAGGCCAAAATATACTGGACATATTGGGACTCTCTGGCAAGAGCAACACCACAGCCCCACGACAACGTCCCCAAACTTGGAATGTAGACAAGGTGGCAAGCTTCCAGCCCATGTAGAAGAGAAATGCTACGACATGACCTGGGCCCCATCACCAGCCGCCTTCAGCTTGATCCAGCTGTCCAATATCAACCATACAGAACTGTGTTACCTTGTGTTTTGTTTCAATTAGTTTAATTTCTGTTTTAGTTATACTGTAGGATTCACATACACACCTCGCTTCCCACGAGAAGAGAACAAACCCTCACAAGACCGACCCTGCCCGCTCTGGTGACGACCCCCCCCTCACCCCTAGGAAATGGGGACCTACCTACACAGAGCCCTTCTACCTAACCTGCACCAACTCACAACTAGCGCTATCGCACAACAGGGTTGCACGCACCCACTTAGGCTCAGACCTACATAGGTTAACCACAGACGAGTTCCATAACACGTTGACAAACATTGCCAAGGCAAAGCTATGCCAATGTCAGTGCGACGCATACTTAGAAAACATCCCAGTGGACTAACAAACTGCCAAGATGTACACCCAGCCAGGGACGAATGACCCTGCCAGGGGACACTTTCATACGTCCCTACACTAAGTTACCCGCTGACCTCCGCCGCAGAGGGATCACATAGCCCCGAACCATAAGTGGCAGCATGGGTCAACATACAGACTATGTTCCCTCCCTCCTCCCCCCAAGAACTTGCAACCACCTCCCAGTCCAGAAACTAGAGCACTAGTTATTATTTTGTGTGTGTGTGTTCCCTACACACACACACAAGTTTTATTTTTGAGAAATTCATTGTTCCACTACTGTAAACACCACATACTTGCATTCTGCTGCTGTCCTCAAGTACACCACATGTATACCTTTCTATCCCAACCCATTCCCTAATCGACACTCTAATACCACTCCTTAATTCCACACCAGAGGGACTCCCACTGCCGACGTCAGTATTGACACAAGCAGAGGGATTTCCAAGCTAACACAATTCAAAGCATGTGATTGCAGCATGTGAGGTAGATCTCATTCTTATTCAAACACTGACATTTCAGCATCACTTTACGAAAGACAATTACGTACCCACAATTATAGAGAGTTTGCTCATTACCCAATAACTACGTTTTCAAACTATGGTTGTAGTAAAAAGTATAGCAGTCATGGTTAACAGTACATATAACACACAAGCTTTTTTTTAAAACCCTAAATGGAGAGAGTGATATGTTTCTAGAATTTCATTGTAGATAAATGGAGTCCAAGATTGCAACTAAGACAATTCAAAGTGGACCTAAGACGGAGATAAAAACAAGTTCTATCTGGTAAACCTGCTAGGAGACAGAAAAAAAAAAAAAAAGATAGGGCATTTCATAATTTGGCAAAACAACTATATTTATTTAGCCATGTTCACATCCATTAATCATTATTTCTTTAAGAAAAAAACTGTAACAACTTCTTTGATGTTGTAATTATTGCTCATTGTATCCCACACTAAAATGTTCTGTATGTAACTTAACCAAGTTTGATTAACGACAGGCAGATTAAGATGGGACAAGGCCTCTGAAAAATACATGTAAGTCTTTGGCTATAATCCCAAAATGCAAATTTTGGTTAGGTTAATGACTGGAAAATCACGATAGCATTAGTGTGCTCGCTAGTGCATTATTTAAATGCTTTCTAAACAATAAATAATTAGCATTTTGCATTAGAACCAGTTAATATGCCACACACTTAATTATTTCTATAGACATTATTATATCAGAGTCAAAAGTTTAAGCCTAATTGACGATAATAGAATCCCATTTACGATCCCTTCCTGTCCTGTGTTTTTGAGCCCTGGTAAATGGCATGTTGGAGTTTATATGGTATTAACTCTCTGATTGCCATGTTCTGTTGACAGAAAATCAAAACCTGTGACGGCATTATAATGTATGTACAACATTTAGTCTATAGATTGAGCTAAGCTAATTGCAAGCAAATGTATAAATGAAACTGTATTAATATACAATATTAAATACACACACACAGTTTCAGTATGTACTCTATGCTGTAGATATTTTACTGTACAGAACTAATCTACACGCCCAGGAATTCAAGAATCTTCACATCTTGGATTCCCACAGTCCCACGATGCAAGAATTAACATAATTCATAGCATTAACATTGTTCGATTTGTGTGTTATTCTGCAAATAAACAGATTCTGGCATTCATTTGTTGGCAATTGCCCTATGCCTTGTTTGAAGGGTGCTGTATCCAACCCCATTCACAAAGGCTTCTCTCTATACTCATGTTACAGAGGGTGCTGTATCCAACCGCCATTCACAGAGGCTTCTCGCTATACACCATGTGACAGAGGGTGCTGTATCCAACCGCCATTCACAGAGGCTTCTCGCTATACACCATGTGACAGAGGGTGCTGTATCCAACCTCCATTCACAGAGACTTCTCGCTAGAAACCATGTGACAGAGGGTGCTGTATCCAACCGCCATCACAGAGGCTTCTCGCTATACACCATGTGACAGAGGGTGCTGTATCCAACCGCCAGTCACAGAGGCTTCTCGCTATACACCATGTTACAGAGGGTGCTGTATCCAACCGCCATTCACAGAGGCTTCTCGCTATACACCATGTGACAGAGGGTGCTGTATCCAACCGCCATTCACAGAGGCTTCTCGCTATACACCATGTGACAGAGGGTGCTGTATCCAACCTCCATTCACAGAGACTTCTCGCTATACACCATGTGACAGAGGGTGCTGTATCCAACCGCCAGTCACAGAGGCTTCTCGCTATACACCATGTGACAGAGGGTGCTGTATCCAACCGCCATTCACAGAGACTTCTCGCTATACACCATGTGACAGAGGGTGCTGTATCCACCCGCCATCACAGAGGCTTCTCGCTATACACCATGTGACAGAGGGTGCTGTATCCAACCGCCATTCACAGAGGCTTCTCGCTATACACCATGTGACAGAGGGTGCTGTATCCAACCGCCATTCACAGAGGCTTCTCGCTATACACCATGTGACAGAGGGTGCTGTATCCAACCGCCATTCACAGAGGCTTCTCGCTATACACCATGTGACAGAGGGTGCTGTATCCAACTGCCATTCACAGAGGCTTCTCGCTATACACCATGTGACAGAGGGTGCTGTATCCACCCGCCATTCACAGAGGCTTCTCGCTATACACCATGTGACAGAGGGTGCTGTATCCAACCGCCATTCACAGAGGCTTCTCGCTATACACCATGTGACAGAGGGAGCTGTATCCACCCGCCATCATAGAGGCTTCTCGCTATACACCATGTGACAGAGGGTGCTGTATCCACCCGCCATTCACAGAGACTTCTCGCTATACACCATGTGACAGAGGCTGCTGTATCCAACCGCCATTCACAGAGGCTTCTCGCTATACACCATGTGACAGAGGGTGCTGTATCCACCCGCCATTCACAGAGACTTCTCGCTATACACCATGTGACAGAGGCTGCTGTATCCAACCGCCATTCACAGAGGCTTCTCGCTATACACCATGTGACAGAGGGAGCTGTATCCACCCGCCATCATAGAGGCTTCTCGCTATACACCATGTGACAGAGGGAGCTGTATCCACCAGCCATCACAGAGGCTTCTCGCTATACACCATATGACAGAGGGAGCTGTATGCACCCGCCATCATAGAGGCTTCTCGCTATACACCATGTGACAGAGGGAGCTGTATCCACCAGCCATCATAGAGGCTTCTCGCTATACACCATGTGACAGAGGGAGCTGTATCCACCAGCCATCATAGAGGCTTCTCGCTATACACCATGTGACAGAGGGAGCTGTATCCACCAGCCATCACAGAGGCTTCTCGCTAAACACCATGTGACAGAGGGTGCTGTATCCAACTGTCATTTAAAGCATCTGATCGCAATAGATCATGTGATAGAGGGAGCTACATTCGACTGCCATACTATGTAACTGCTCACTAAGCATTAAGGCACAAATGGTGCTACATCCATCTCCCATAATCAGAAGTCACTTGCCATAATCTGGCAGGAGGTGCTGTTTCACTAACCACCCCCGGTTCACGCAGTCAGCTATCATCACACAAACTGGTTTTACATGATAATTATACCTACTAATCCTGGAAATCACTAAAGTGCCCAGTGTATTAGAAATATATAAAAATATGAGATAAATAAAATGTGTTATCAGTGACCACGTCACTTCGTTCCACTGTTGAGAAGTGTCTCATTCGGCGAGGATGTAGCCGTTGGAAGAAGCGTCTACATATAGCATACTTCTCGATAGAACTGAAATCATTCTTCTATTCACTCTTGCAGTATACTGACAAATGAATGCTATCATCTGTGTGGGAAATGCACTTCCACTTACCCTGTTTGTAGCTGGAAAGCTTTATGAAAAATAAATTAATAATGCATACTAAATTATGTCTGCAAGAGACATTTATGTATATATTGCAGACTTAAGGACTGATTAGATTTGCATTTCTTAAAAGGGGATTTTTTTTCCCCTCCTTCTTTAATGCACATCAGTTTAAGCACAGGAGCAGAATCCATAAATGCAGACGCAGTTTTAAATAAATATCAGGACGTATTAAAGTGGACCGTGATGTAAAGGCGATTTTCATGGAGTGTGTCACACACTCAGAGTGTCGCTGCACGTTTTATTAGATTTTTTTTTTTCCAGCAGACCTCAGCCGTCTCCATTTAAAATATCCACGAGAGAATCTATCATTTACCGGAATTCCATTAGGTTCTAAACTGCTGTTAAGACTTTATTCGCCTACATATAGTTAAATGTTTAGTGCCTCCCATAAAAGCAGAGACGGTTTGCTTAAAACAGCATATGTTGTTGAATACAGTACGCTATTCTAAAAATGTGTCTTTTTTTTTTTCATGGTACTCTGATTATTTGGAAGGGAATAGGGGGTAAGGAGGGGGGGGGGTATGGTTGGAAGCTGGCCGTTAAGAAGTTTCTGGTAACGACAAAGAAGCAGATATATAGTGGCATCGATTGTTCCATCCTATTGCTTGTTACTCACGGTCCGCACAAAGAACATCATGTCTTTGTAGCAGAGAAGAGAGTTGGTATTTATCAGAGTTCAGAGCTAGTTCAGCCACACACTTGACAAATTATTTGTGGAATTGTTGTATTCACAGTCACTTAAATAAGAATCTGTCAGTAGACGGCTGGGTTTCTTTGCAGCAGATCTCACAGTTTTTCCTGCACTCCCAAAGAATGATGGATGATAGGTAATGCAAATTCTCTGCCATTTTATATGCTGGTGCTTTCTGTATAGACAGCAAACATAGCTCAGTATCATCTGCTAAAATGCCTCCACTGTAAAGGCCCACTCCGAGGTTTTTTTTTTTCTCTCCCCTCTAAGTGATATGCTGGGATGAGGGGCTCTTTATCGGATACTTTGTATGGTGTTGGATTGAGCAATAAAATAAATAAATAAGTCATACTCTTCAATTAGACTAAACCTGTGTAACTGGCATATGAAATTATTTATAATTAAACATTAAAATAAATAGATTAAGGTAATTAACTAAGAGCCGGGGAAAAGTGAAACTAATTGTACAGTATAGTGGTTGCTGTATGTTCACTAAAGTGTGATAGCAATTATAGATCGTTAACAGCCAAGCAAGTGAGTGGTCGTTAACGATTGGTAATGGCTCTGACACTTTATTACAGGCTTTTTTTTTTTTCTTCTTCAGCAATCAACCTCCAAAATTAGCCTATCTGCATGAAATTTACACATTTTAAGACATTAGCAATATGTGTCTCATTGTCATTTATTGGAGCTGGGCTTCACTGAATTAGTGGTGCGTGTGAATGTCCGTCATTTAACCTCATGGCAACCGGAATGCATTGCGTTCCGTTACTGTGCCAGATTAATATTTGCCAGGTGCTAAAAGAACCTTAAGCAATAACTGTGTTCTCTGACTGATTATTTGCAAATCTTTTCTTTAAAGATAATTCTAACAATGGTACTAAAATGTCCTTAGGCACTGAAAGGAAGAGTATACATCAATACACAGTATACTCCAAATCTGTTGCTTTAAAGTGCGTTTGTAATGCCACGATCTGATATTTTTTTTAAGTCCCGTTCCCCCCAATGTGTAAATTATAACTCAGGGTTCAAAGTTTTACCTTTGTTTTCTTGTTTATTTGTGGCACTGGATATTTTTCCCCAGTGTGTCGTCATCTTGCAATTAGGGATCGACCGATATTGATTTTTTAGAGCCGATACCGATATTCTGTGAACTTTCAGGCCGATAGCCGATATAATTTGCCGATATTCTGTACATTTACCATTTTGGAAAATAAAAAACTATTTCTAAAGGTAAATGCACAAAATATACATGCCACATGTAGTGGATGCAGTGTGTGTGTAGTGGATGCAGTGTGTGTTTGTGTAGTGTGAGTGGTGTGGATGCAGTGTGTGTTTGTGTAGTGGATGCAGTGTGTATTTGTCTAGTGTGTATATAATGAAAGCAGCGTGTTTGTGTAGTGTGTGGGTAGTGTGCATAAAGTGAATGCAGTGTGTGTAAAGTGAATGCTGTATATACTAAATGCAAAGTGTGTGTGTTTGTGTAGTGTGTGCATATAAGGAATGCAGAGTGTGTGTATTTGTGTTGTGTGTATAGTGAATGTAGTGTGTTTATATAATGCAGAGTGTGTGTGTGTATAGTGTGTGTATATAATGCAGAGTGTGTGTGTAGTGTGCATTATATAAACACACTACACAAACACACTGCAAAACACAAACTGAATTATATAAACACACTGCAAAACACAAACTGAATTATATAAACACACTACACAAACACACTGTGTATATAATGCAGTGTTTATATAATGCAGTGTGTTTGTGTAATGTTTATATAATGCAGTGTGTTTGTGTAGTGTTTATATAATGCAGTGTGTTTGTATAGTGTGTGTGTATATAATGCAGTGTGTGTATATAATGCAGTGTGTGTATATAATGCAGTGTGTGTTTGTATAGTGTGTGTGTGTATATAATGCAGTGTGTGTGTGTGTCTGTGTGTGTATATAATGCAGTGTGTGTTTGTATAGTGTGTGTGTATATAATGCAGTGTGTGTTTGTATAGTGTGTATGTATATAATGCAGTGTGTGTATATAATGCAGTGTGTGTATATAATGCAGTGTGTGTTTGTATAGTGTGTGTGTGTGTATATAATACAGTGTGTTTGTGTAGTGTGCATTATATACACACACTATACAAACACACTGCATTATATATACACACACTATACAAACACACTGAATTATATACACAGTGTGTTTGTGTAGTGTATGTGTATAATAATAGTGTATGTGTGATGGGGCATTTTTTATTAAAAATGTTTTTTTTATTTTTATATTACATTTTTTTTATATATATTTAATTATTATTATTTATTTTTTGTTGTCCCCCCTGCTTGTTGCCTTGCCAGGGAGGGGGGATATGTTAATCCCTGGTGGTCCAGTGGCATTGGCTTAGCTGGGGGAGGGGAGGGAAGTGGGGTGGGCAGCAAGCGTTTACTCACCTCCCAGCAGCTCCTCCAGCTCCCCAGTGTAAATCTCGCGAGACCCGCGGCCGTCAGAGTTGGCCACGGGTCTCGCGAGATTTACACTGGGGAGCTGGAGGAGCTGCTGGGAGGTGAGTAAACGCTTGCTGCCCACCCCCCCAGGACCGCTGAGCTTGTAATGAGCCTGGCGGTCCTGGGAGGTATTATCGGCAATATCGGTATCCCTATTGGCCGATACCGATATTGCCGAAAATACCGAATATCGGCCGATTATATCGGTAAAACCGATAATCGGTCGATCCCTACTTGCAATGCAAAATGTCATTGCCCTCTGCTGCCCACACTCTGCCCCCTGTTTAAACGATATTCAATCAAGCACAGAGGAGGAATCACAAGAACACGGTCGTGAAGTGGAGCTTGTTTAAGCTCCACCCTTTGTCAAGCATTGTCAGGTGTAGAAAAAATACAGAAGATAAAGTAGACCCTAATTACTCGCCTGTATTTTGAGTAAAGAATACTGAAATGATAAGATCTGATTCAGAGAGAGGGTGAGAAGATGAATCCATTTCAGGAAGGTAATATGGCTTGACAGAGTGGCTTTAAATCACATACACACCACTGAATATATGAATATAAAAGGTATGTTAGGAACGACATAGTAAGATTTCTCTTGTTTTCAGGCACGTTCTAGGGAGCACGTATTTCTATATTCCACATTTAACTTTCGGCATACACATACAATAAGAGATTAAAGAGGCAATTTAAGCAATACAGCTCAATGTTGTGGCTATATTGCCAAGAGTCTATTGATTATGTCTATTTTTTTTGTCACACTGTGTTGGACAAAAAAATCAGGGCTTTTCTCTTGACAGCACCATTCCTTCCTCAGCCACATTGATAATGCAAAATGAATACTTCTAAATTATAAATATAAATTTTATTTCAAGGCACAGAGGATTATATTTTGCGTTCTTTATTTATTCCCTCAGCAACAAATATAGAAAATATATGAACACGTGAGGAAAACTCAAAGGGGTAATAAAGGCTTCAATCACATTAGCCAATCAGTATAAACCTGTCTACATAAGCAGTTACACATGACTTAAAACACCTCCTCCTTCTTTGCTGCTGCTCCCTCAGGTAAGTACTCTTGCAGCATTCCCGTTTTCTATGTATTTGGTTTATATCTGATGTTCTGTGTGTTGTTTTCCTTGATTTATTTCATTACAACTTCCTGCTTGTGGCACCTTCCATGGCTCTTTCCCTGCTCTCACTACCACGTCCCAGATTTGTCTAGCTGTTATATTGTCATCCATTGAGGAGTCGCATTCACAGTCCACGACTCGCTTTGTGTTCACTACATTGGTTGTGTTTGCATCTTTTTTTGCCAATTTCTAAATTAGCTGATGCTGTTGGTGGGCAACTCACACATGACCCATTCTCTGGTTTTGGGACTCTCTTTTTTCTGCTCATCTTAGTGCTATCTCTCCTAGAGACTGCCAGCGGTGCTGTTGTGTTTGTGGTGCTGTATAATTCCTTGTGCTTGCTGGTATTACAGCCTGATCTAAGCAGTCTTATAGGGCTTTATTTAGTGCTTTATTCACCATGAGATTGACTCTAGTTTAGTAGATTTTGAGATTGCCTGTCTCACAGTGTGGTTTTCCCAGATCCTCTTCCCCAATCAGTTCTGTGCTTGCACTGGCCCTATTTTGGTGCTGTATTTGACAGCACGGGTGGCTAGTGCTTTTCTGATTCTACGGCTATGCTTCACGAATAGTTACTTCTCCTAGTCCCACAGTGTTTTCCCTGCTAGCCAGTCTTGCACTGGTCTCGACCTGTTAAGTCTATGACACATGATGTGTTTGGAGATGAGACTGTCTCTCCGGACAACCTAAATTATGAAGAGAACCACTCCTTGATTGATTCCACCATGTCTAAATCAGTCACACAAGCCATAATATCTGCTATGGGTATGAAATCTGACACCATCATCCAATTGATCTCCCATGCTAATCTTAAAGACCAGCAACCCTCAATTGCTGCAACCCTGCCACATGGTTAGCCTACCAGGTTGACAGACCCAAGGTGGTCTCTTCTAGCCTCAAACGTTTGCCTACATCTAAATAAGGGAACCTTTAGGAACCTTTACTTCTATAATCCTGTGACGAATTAAGAATCCCATATTGGATAAACCCTTTTATTGAGAGCATGATTACACCATGAAATTGGGCTTCCTGAAGTTGGAGAGTCGTGCAAAGCAACTGACATCTGCATCTAAGTCTGCTGTGGGAGCTCGGAGAGGAGGTGGAGGAAGGGCGGAGAGGCCCCAACCGAGCACAGCTACCATTATACTCACCACTAACGTTATAGTTTACCCTCCTAGGCTGGGAGCCATTTGGGGTTTGACCCCGGTAGCCACCCATATCTTTGAAGGACCGCTCAGCGCCTAACAAAGCAGCAACAGAGGCCCTTCAGCAGACCCCTATTGGGGAAGGACTTGGCCTCGGATAGAAACTAAGTCCGTGTAATCATGGTGCTAACTCTCAGACAGGCCTGGGGCTGGAGGGGCGCCTTATCCGGTCTCCGCTGCACAGCCTCCTTAGGACTGAGTTCGGATACACACATTAAGTCCAGTGTAGAAATTGGCTGACTTGCATGCTGCTCCATGGGAGCTGACATACCTACCAGATGATGAGTTATGGTTTTTACAGCAGCTGTAGTTCTTTATTTGGTATTATAGCTTCATAATTTTACTTTTTTCCTATATAAAAGGTCTAATTGTTGCATCTGGCCTCAGTAGTACACGCTACTTATTACACAGCCTGTTAAGTACAAGTTTATTATCCGATATTCTTGTCAGGATTACTAATTGATCCAGCACGTAGTATTGTGTCACACAGAGGACTAATAGGTAACGTATTACCGTGCCTTAGAATGGCCTGACTTAACGCACCAAAGAATAGTCAGGATACTTGCTGAGGTCAGGGAACACCGAATGAGACAGGACGATACGGGAAAGCCAGAAGTCAGGCATACCAGAATACATGGAAGTCAAACGAAGCCAAAGTCAAAAACCAGAAGTATAACATTCAGGAACACACTCTCGGACAACCACTAGGGAAACCACGACAGGGCAAAGAGGAAAAGTAAATTTGAGCTTAAATAAGTGCTTTACATTTCTGATTGGCCTAAAACGGCCTTTGACCCCAAAACATGCACGCGCATCTCCCGCATTACATAACGCGCACGCTGACGTCGTCATTAACGTGGGTGGACGTAGGGGTATAATTTGGCGTGGATCCGCAGCGTCCGGCGTCCATTAACATGTGGCAAGAGTCATTTGTACAGACTCACGGCCGCTGGGCGCAAATACCGCAAGGTAAGTAGGAATATGTTACAATTATATAGTCACTTATATTTTAAGAATGTTTATCTTAATGTTTCTCAGCATGTTTTGCCACATGTCTGACATATTGGTACTTAAGTTAAACTTTGCCTACTACTGAACTAAGCTTCTCCTCTCACTTTAATTAAAATAGGGCAGTTTCACATAGGAAAATATATACCAGTTACTCTTAATTGCATCTGTGGTATGTTTGTGCTATTATTACTCCTTTTTTCATTCTGTATTATGCACCTATTGCCTCAATAAACAAAGATTAACAAAAAAAAAAGGAAATCAGACACCTACTATTCATGACAGTTGGCCAGAATGATTGGATCCTCTCATCCTCTATTTAAGGTATTTTTCCAGGCCCTTTACAATATTGCGTGCTCCTACAGCTGGAAAAAAAACATCACCTCAGATCTGTTTGGATTCTATTCCCCTCAACTTCTAGGCACAGGAAGAATTGACTTGGTGGCTGGCCCAGGAATAACTAACCTGGTGTAACAGTTCTCGGGAAAAATGTATTTGGAACTCAACTGCAGGTGAACAAATAAATTTGAAGCTGTTACTTTAAGAAAATTTAATTTATTTAAATAGAGAAATTTAACTTTGGCAGACTTCTGCAGAAATAAGGGTTTGAAATAATAATGCTTGAATGTTTGTAATCTTGTTTCAAAACTGCATCACAAGAATATAGCATATAAAAAACAGTCCATAGAATTCAATATAACGTTTGACAGAGCAGGTGAGTTGATTCCTGGTGTATGAAATAATACAGTCCTTTTGAAAAAAAGACAACAAAATCTGGTCCTTGGGTAGATCCTGGTTTCACAGTGGTTATAGTCCTTTAGACTCCAAATAATATTGAATAAGACAATTGAAGAGAGAGTAATTGGCTTATAAGACTTTCAATTAGAATATACAAATGGAATCCCAGAAGCAGATTTAGTAATTCCTTATCTTTCCCAAATAACTTCAGTAAAGAACCGATTGTTAATCCCAATAAGAGGAGAATTTATCTTGCATTGAGTGATGATCATGAGAGTCCTTCCAGGATAGAGTGGATTATGCTTCCTTGAGGTATGTGGAGAAAGGCAGAAATCAAAAGTGAAGTCTTGTTACAAGCCAGGGAGTCGAGAGTATAGCGTAGTCAGGACCAAGCCAAGAGGTTCGGTACACAGGAAATCAATTAGAACCTATGTCGGTAAATAGGCAACAAGGTAGCAAGTATGCAAAAGTATCAAACTCAGTAAACACATTGATTGAGCAATTTGGATGCGGTCGCAGCTTCCTTTTGAAGAGAAGCATGTGACGTCAGACGCATGGGCGGAAAGAGATCGCCGAAACCCAGAAGTCATACGGGTAGTGCCGATCTGGCTCAAATCAAACCTGGAGGATTTGCGAGAGAATAGGGAGGAATCCTGACACCTGGGCGCTCTTCAATTCTTGGACATGTGGAATCCAATGCAAGTATCCAGTGTTGGGGCACGTGATGCAGTTCTGTCTCCACAGGCAGCTGGTCAATCGGTTAGAAGATGCTTCATATCAATTCTCTGGAGGTCCTGGCCAATTCTATTGCCCTTTGCAGTCTGGCAGGTTCCACCACCAACTGCTCTGCACTGCTGAAGATGGACAACGTGTTGGCAGTACTGAACATCAATCACTTGGACGGAACCAAATTGAATGTTTTAGCCGACCGACAAAAATAATTCCATCAGTTCTGTCTGGAGTGCAATATTTCTGTTCAATTGCAATTGCATCTTCCCAATCTGTTCAATATTATCAAGTACTGGAACTCCAGATACCTGAGAGACTGCAGGAATTGATGTGTGGACAGTTCGTTTTTCTTGTGGGTCTCTCTCAAAATTGACAGTTTTGCATTTTTGGGCATAATTTCCAATTGCCCAATTTCATCTGGAAGACAGATCCTCATGCAGACAGAAAGACAGGCGTCTTTCGTCAGACCAGGGCGTCGTCCCATCATTAAGCTTTCTCAGCTTTTGCTCTTATTTCCTGTACCCTTCTGTATCTGCGTCACCACCAGTGCACCCCATTCTGGAACCTTACACCCTTAGTTCCCCACATTTCTAGAGATATCCATGGATGTTCGGAGGCGTCTACCATCCTTCCAAGAGCTCCTTTAGACTCCCAACAGGAATCCTAATTTTCTAACGGTTCTGGCTCTTTTCTAAGGATCCTTCTATGTCTCAGATGTCCAATAGATAAATCTCGATCTTTTGGAGCGATTATGGGCCCAGGTAAACAAAGATCCATCCGAGGCGCATGGCGTTCATGGACTTGCTGGTGCATGCCAAGAAAACTGGATCCCTTATCCCATTTCTGTGTTACTGCATTGGAATTATTAAATAAGATATATTTGTAGTTTATTTTATTTTGCTTGACTATAGATTTTACCAATTTAACTGTCCTATTTTCTACTGATGTCTGTCCATGTATGTTTTGTTTCTTACAGTTTTTACGGGTGCTTTAGGTGATGTGACTGCTTATATAGACAGGATTATATTGGTGTTTGATGTCTTTATTAACCCTTTGTATGAGGTTTCCTCATCCTCATGTGTTTTCCATCTTTACTCCTGAGCGAATAATTAAAGCGGAAAGCATAATTTGAGCCTTAATAAAATCTTGACTTTACATTGTGTAATAGTATTTGGTAATTTTATTCATCCTGGACAATGTTAGGCTGAGATCAGCGTAGCCCAGTGCTGTCATATAAAGAAAACATTTTGGTTTTCTGACCCAGTGAAATACAAAATAAATAAACTTTTATAAGCCCATTTAATGTGGTGCACACGCCTTTCAGAATGCAAGAAATGGTCTTGCCTATATCCCTCTTAAAGATTTTGGTTCTGTGTGGCCTTAATGGGCTTTCTTTGCAAAGTTAATCAGTGGATATACTCTTTACACATATTATTTTCTTTACCTTTAGATAGCTAGGGGAATGACTGCAAGTCTTTAGAATCTAACTGTATACATCTACAGTTTGTCATTCATTACCAGCTACATGGTTACAATCTGCACAATGGTTGCTTGCCTCTCTGCTGGCTCCAGAAGAGACCAAAGCACTCAATATATAAAGGATACATATTATATATCAAAGTCATGCCAAATGCTGCCCTTAGCACCAAGAGATGAAACTGTTGTCCTATGAATTTTCTTTTTCATACTGTAAGTCTCAGTTGAGATAAGGGCATCTTCCATTTAAACAGAAGGCATTGTGCAGTTTGCCATCATTCTATCTTGTCCTAAATGTGCACCTTGTTACAACATTCACAAAACCACCGACTAAAATAGATCAGAATCATGATATTTAATCAAGTCATATTTTAGAAAAAGCATTGCTGGATTCGCCGCCCCTCCACGGTAAGTATAGATCTCTTTTGTTTCAAATCACACTGATCCTGAATTACAGAAGGCGATTATGCACTATTATTGATCAATATGGGGAAACCTGTGCGTAATCTTTTACTGCCCATATAAATTTTGACATTCAAAAGCAACAAATGTTACGAATTTTAAAGTGCTTGAGATCATTACAAAGATAGCACTGTAACTCAATTGAATGGTCCTTCTTAGTCCCAGAAGAACGGAGAAAAGGCTGAACGATGCCAAAGCAATTTAGAGAGCCATTTAAAGGCCGCTGCTTTATGTTGCATAATCTCAGTGTCATTTGCAACTCCAATGCTTTCCTCCACAATTGCACTGCATCCAAGATTAGCTCTATAACACAGTGTCATGGCATAAACATGCAAACGCAGATAGCACCCCCTCAATTATATCTGTTGACATCTTAAAGCTGTGATATGGAGAAAACGAAAACAATACAAAATTACTTTAATGCACCGACTGGTAGGATTAAAAAATGCCTTTTATTGTATTGCTTTTCCTCTGTAGTGAAACAGCCCTACTGAATCCCTTCCATATATTACAGTACAATATCAGGCAGTCAAAAGTCCTTATACTTAAAGGGACACTACGCTCCATTACTGCTCTAATTTAATAGAGTGGATTTGGTGCGTACATGCTGACACTTTTCTCGAGATCGTAAAGACTGGTTGTTTTCGTGAAATGGCTATGTTAAATGCAGGCAGTGCTTCTCATAGAAGTATCAGACACATCCAATCAACGGAGCGCTGTTATTACCATGCATGTGCTGTAGAGCCCCAATACTTCCTTATGAGAAGCACTTTGCCTGCTATGATGATTTCAGAAGAAATGGAGAAGTTGCTGCAAGGATACTGTCCCAGCGCTGATATCAAGGCAAGATTCTTATTTTGCTTATTACAAATAAGTATAGCAATGTTTAACCTTAGAGTGCTCCTTTAACCCCTTAAGGACACATGACATGTGTGACATGTCATGATTCCATTTTATTCCAGAAGTTTGGTCCTTAAGGGGTTAAAGGATGAGCTCAATCTCAATCAGCACACATAAGCAGGGCACTCGAGGAAGCAAATATATATTTTCTGTTACAGCACCTCTAGAGAGACAAAATAGACCATTAAAGGGCCCCTTGTCCTCACGATAAAAAGGGAATCCTGAGAACATAACTATGGCTGGGGCAAAAAACTGCCACTTTTGTCTGCCGTCTCTCTAATGTTAAAAAAAGGGAGGACTATAAGAAAAGAAAGAATGTGGTAATAGTCGTTCACAACAGTTTGAAGTTACTAAAATGATCTGTTCACACAATGATGGGACGGATCAGGTGCTGACATCAAATAGGAAGTTCTAATTTCAAAGGGTTGCACGTGAATGGCACAATATGACATTATTACACATTTTGTGACATAAGCAAAAATCATTAAAAAAAATTGGCATAAAATAAGAACTGTCCCGCAGGATCTGGAGATATTTTAAGTTAGTGGGGTTTTTTTGTTTTTGTTTTTTATACAAATGAAACTGCCGTATCCCACTTTTGGAGGTAGAAGGAGGGTATATAGCGGAGGTCAGAAGTCACATTGGATGAGAAAGAAAAATATTTTGAAGAAACATACGTAGCTTTCAGTCTGAATTTTCTGGTGATAATCCTAGCTTAATGTGTGGATTCCTTTTTCCAAAATGCCCAAATCCCTACCTTGTAATCTATACATTTATTGATAACAAGTTCAAATTAAAATATCAAAGGAATAAAAACAAAAAAATACGATTACACTCTTTTTACATGGCTGTTTTTTTGTGATTTATCTAAAGAGCTTGCCACTGGTTATTTTACCTTATTCATCTGTTAAACAACATGCCTTTAAAAGTAACCATAGAAAGGTCTACTTAGGAACACATTTTATTATACATTATTATTAGTAATATATATATATATATATTTACACAAGATATGGGAACATTTGCAACCTTCTCACATCAAATAAAACATTTACATTGAGGTACTGTGCATGGAGACACTAACTGCACTAGACTGTCTATTATTTTATTATTTTTAAGTAGCTTTTTATGTCTACCAGATTATCTTAAAAGAAATTAATAGACATCATCCAAGCATATTTTTTTTTTTTACTGTGAATCTAGTTTGTGCTCAGTATCAATTTCTTTATAAATAATGCGATTGTCATCTATTGCATTTCTCGTTTCCTGTTGATTGACTTTTATAGCTTGCCAATGTAATGTAGAATTAGTAAATTGCAGAAAATTTAATCATGAATTATTTTCTTCAGCCTGCTAACGAGGAATAATGGGTTATGTATCAATTCAATCTGTCAATTGCCATGAGGAAGCAGATTCACTAAAGAAGAACAGGCTAGTGTATTTTGTGTTGCATTGTTTTGGGAGGTTGCGAGTGTTCTGTGCTGGAGAAGCTGCTTGGTACATTGTAATGAGTGGTGTGATGATGTGTTGTGAATAGAGAGGTGTGAATTTCAATTCTACTTATATAAAGCCCACACATTCATAGTGTCATCCACTCGATTTATGTTTCTCTTTCTAAATTTGCAGTTGTCGTTGGTTTTGAATTGTGTCATTTTGTCATTTACACCACAAGTGGTGAAAAATAAACCGATCTTCCTGGAAATGGAAATATCCTTAATGATTTGATGTCAAATGAGTCTGTTTTCAGGCTTTATATCATGGTATGCTGCGTCTTACATTATTATATTATACATAGTTAAACAAAGAAACTGAAGTCTTTCACTCTTCTATCCATGTAGGGCAGTTCGGCCTCTTACCTCTTAAGGTTTGAATCCGTTTACCTGGATTTTGGTATCATGATCAAACGGTACTAACAATGGTGCTTGAAGTCTCCTCCTCTGTTCTGTTTGTCATTGCAATCATCGGGACAGTGTTTGCCTGACTTCCAAAGCTATGCCTTTTAACTTCCTTCACAAAAAGCAGGTCCAACACCAGCCTCACATCACAATAGTAACGCACACTACCCAGCCTCACTCAACGTTCCTCATCCTCCCTTTTCAATTGACTGTTCTTCTGACTTGCTTTTTCACCAACCCTTAGTCAATACTGCCCCGCTCCCTTATTCGCCCTTGTCCACTTGTAGTTCTCTATCCTCTCTTGTCCATAAACAGCTGCCAAGCTTAAATGTATTTATCTCAAACTGCATTCCCCTTTGCTAACTGCACAAATTTGCTATCCCACCACTAGACTCCCTATTTCCTCCCTGTGGGAGTTTCCAAGTCACTTAAAGCCTAGTAATTTTTTTCATCATCTCCAATTTAGCTATACCACTTTTGTTGTGATCAGCATCAAATCAGCAACACCCTTAAACCCACCAGGTATTTAGTTGTCACACTCATCACACATATAAAGCTGGACCATCACTCTGGTCACATATAGATGTGTAGCATATAGAAATCTGTTTCTGCTCAGCAAAGGTCGAAGTCCCAGTCACCGCTATGTAGAAAGAAGGGCCACAGCAACTCTGACATTTTTACATTTTGGGGGGAAAAAGCATAGATTGGGAAATACTTCCCACGAAAATCACAATGAACAGTGCCGCAACTATGACCTTCGTAAATGAATATGCAATGAGCAAGGCCATGTTGTCCTAGACAAACCCAGAACAGAGAGACATAATACTCATATCTTTTTCCGCATCTTACAAAAAATGCATCTTTGTGTGCAGACCTATAGAACTACGACACGGAGAGGAGCACCGCTACTGGTCAGCTAAGAGGAGATCATTCCGGAGCTTACATTATGTGAAAGAAGCATTCACTTCTCTTATCCTAAACACGTATCTAATAAATCACATGAACATATTGTTTAAATACCAGAAGCCTTGTTTTGTTGAAATAGATTCTTTTTTGCTGTGTAGGTATTTAACGAATTCCTAAAGACACCCCTATTTGTTCTCCCATACTGTAG
Organism: Pelobates fuscus; assembly: GCF_036172605.1. Classification (NCBI taxonomy): domain Eukaryota; kingdom Metazoa; phylum Chordata; class Amphibia; order Anura; family Pelobatidae; genus Pelobates; species Pelobates fuscus. The sequence continues at coordinate 17,662,472 of NC_086328.1, forward strand.
GTTTGCCCATTGACATTGACAAATAATGTTGTCCACTCAGCTGTGAGGAGATGAAGTGGCTGTTAAAACATACTGCAAACTATTAAACAGACCCTTTCTGCTTCCCAAGCAAGAATCCTTTCTGCTCACTGTATTAGTAATGCATACAGAGGAATTCACTTGCATTGTCTACAGACTACATTTTCCTGCCATTGTGAAGCTCTTAAAGGTACTGCTTCACCCGGACAAAACCATTAACCACGGTTCCTCAACTGATATGGAACGGAAAAGTAGCAGTTCTTTTTTACTATTTTTTATACATATTTTTTCTAACCGTATAAACAACGGTGAAAAATATGTGTGTTCTGATTCTGCTGCATTATCAATAAAGCCTTAAAGGTTGTTTTTTCCATGTATCTCACAATTTATGGAGGAAATGATTTGGCGGAGCAGATCGAGGGAGAAAAGAAATGGAGTTGGTGCTAGTTGCACAATAGTTCAAAAAGTCAGCAGAGCAACACCTCACTTAGCTCTTTCACTGAAATGCCTAATAAATTACTAATCACAGGGGTGCAAAGTGTGATCTGTATCTCCAATGGAAGAGCCCTCAGTTTTAATTGAGACTCTAAACGTCATCCCCAGAACCCAGAATTCAACTCTGTCCCTGTCTCAGTAAAACCAAGGTCATGACCTGTTGGATTCTGTCCACTTACCCTTATGTACTTAAACTTTGACCGAATGAAATATCACACAAAATAAACCTATAGAAACACAAAAAATAAAAATGCCTTAAATCTTTTGCTCTGTATTTTGATGGACTTTTGGCTTTCACCAGCTTTGCTGTCTTAAATGTTTCTGACTTTCAGCTACAGATTCCAGAGTTAATAAACACATTTAACAAACACTACATATACACACAAAAATCTAAAAATCTGTACTCCAGAATCACTATGGCTTCAACAGGTTCCAGGTGGGACATCTGAGATCGCTGTCCAGAAGAGTGCAGTTCAATGAACAGCTAAGATACTGCGCAGAACCCTCAAACTTCCAGGCCTCTGGTAGAGGACCTGAGAATGAGAAATAATATTTTTTTTTTTTTAAAGGCCAGTAGCAATATACCCCTCAAGAGGAAATTGGCAGGTCAGCCTGGCTTGAATGCACGCAAGGTTGCCTGACCATAATCCAGGTCAGCCCACAGAGTGTCAGACCCTGCAGGGAGCCCGAAGTATAGCACGAGCACATCCAACAATGCTCTTGCATTATGCTAGTTGAGGACAGTTCCCTTGTGTTGGGACGGTGGGCAAGACCCGAAAATCAGTAATGTCCCGCCGAAATCAGGACAGTTGGGAGGCCTAAATAAGACATGTTGGTTCAGGAATCTGTGGTATATATGGTAACCCTACTCTTTCAGAAAGGCGGAGTGTGCCAGGCAGGCTCTCGCTCAACCATTGTAAACCAACACTCTTGTCAAGTAAAAATCTGGCTAAAAATAAATAGGAACTTTCTAAAATGACCTAATAATATCATACTTCTGCACTCTACCCTAAAAATCTGAAGACCACGTCTCTATAGCAGACTAAGTTTGATAGATCCCCCATGCTTCCTAAACACATATCACTTGTATATACAGACGAGTAGCACAAATGATTGCCCTGCAGTATGTAGAATTCTTTTATTTTTTTCAATATATAGTTTTTATTGAGTTTATGCATAGTTAACACAGCAAATCGGGTACAGAAAAGAAAGGGGAGGGGAACTTGTACATACAGTTTGTTTAGTTCGTGGTTAAAGGACCACTCTAGTGCCAGGAAAACATACTCGTTTTCCTGGCACTAGAGTGCCCTGAGGGTGCTCCCACCCTCAGGGACCCACTCCCGCCGGGCTCTGGGGGGAGGAAGGGGTTAAACTTACCTCTTTCTCCAGCGCCGGGCGGGGAGCTTTCCTCCCCCTCCTCTTCTTCCTCGCGACGTCATCGGCTGAATGCGCATGCGCGGCAGGAGCCGCGCTCGCATTCAGCCGGGTGGCATAGGAAAGCATTCATAATGCTTTCCTATGGACGCGTGCGTGCTCTCACTGTGATTTTCACAGTGAGAAGCACGCAAGCGCCTCTAGCGGCTGTCAGTGAGACAGCCACTAGAGGCTCTGGAGGCTGGCTTAACCCTCAGTATAAACATAGCAGTTTCTCTGAAACTGCTATGTTTATAAAAAAAAAGGGTAAAAGCTAGCTGGACCTGGCACCCAGACCACTTCATTAAGCTGAAGTGGTCTGGGTGCCTAGAATGGTCCTTTAAGTACTCATATACAGGTAAACACATTGTTTTTTTTGTTTGTTTTTTATGTTCGTTTCTGAACAGACTGTCAAGCAGTGCATACATCTTGCATAATGGTTAACATCTAGTCCCATTAACATTATATATATTTTTTTTTTATCATATGGTGTTGATGCTACAAGGCATTAACATGTTCTGGTTCAAAGTGTTAAGGAGGTCCTCTTGGGTGCTCTTTAGAATCCTTTAGGGGTTGGCTTAGATCCATTATTGTGTCTGGTTTGTCTGTGTCTTACTGTGTCTTGAACGTATTGGTCTCTGACCGCTAGCCATCTGTACCAGCTCATATTATATGTAAACCCAATTCCCCTAAATCGGCCTGCCATTTCTTCATATGTGCATGATGAGTCGAGTCTAGTAACAACCTCGGACAATGTGGGGGCCATTGTTTGTTTCCATCTGTATGCAATTGCAGTTTTAGCCGCTATTAGACTGTGAATAATTATATAGACTACATCCTCGGGGAGCGATGTGGGAAATATGTGTAATAGGAAACACTCTGATTGTATGGGTATGGTAACTTTCAGGCCGTTCTGGAAAAATTTTGCCAAGTCCTGCCAGAGTTTGGTAATGCTTGGAAATGTCTAGAAAATAGAAAATGTGGTGCAGAGTACCCACTTGCTCCAGACAACGCCAACACATGGCGGACGACCCCGGGTATATGTGTGCTATCTTAGTGGGCACCAGGTACCATCGCATAGTGAGTTTGCAGTATGTTTCCCAGTGGTTTAAACTGCTAGAGGCCTTTTTAGTTTTCCTCATTGCCTGGTGCCATGTCGCTGAAGTGACTTGTTTACCCAGGTCTGTCTCCTACTTCTGCATGTATGCGAGTTTCTCAGTGTTTCCTATAGCCATGAGATTATTATAGCAGAGTGACAGTGCTTTGGTATTCGCAAGTTTTCCCATACATTTATGGACAAAGGGTGGTAGCATTTAGACCTCTTTTGCTCTAAGTTTATGTTCCTGCATAATATTTCTAATGCGTAAATAGGAGAATATTTCCCTGGGTGGTAAAGAGTAGTCCCTAAGTAGTTCAGGGAACTGCTTAATGCTCTTACTGTTATATAGGGAGCGTATATGTACGACGCCTTTTTTTATCCAAGTGTCGAATTGTAGATCTGTCGTGAGGGCAGTTATGGCCTGTATTGGCATCGCCAATACCATCGTACGAGCAGTGCTGTTCCCCCGAAGTGAGGCTCGAAGTGGAACACACTGTGGCACGCACGCCGTCCTCACCGGCGATCAGAATCTGGGCGACAGTATCATGAACAACATCTGCATCCATCCAAGCCTATACATAAGGTTGTTTTGCGATTTTACCCTTAATTGACTGGTACAAATATTGTGGATTTATTTATTTATTTTAATTCTTTATTTATTCCAGTACAAGACATCACAAGCCCTACACGTAAAGTAACATAGGATTCTGAATTAACAAGTGTGTACACTGTGATCATTACATGTTACAGTAGCAAAATGAGTGAACAGGCAAGGTCACACAAATCCCGTAACCAGAGACCGCTAGTTGAAATTATGTCTCTAACTTTCCAGGTAGGTCATAACTCTATGTAAGCTTGGATATCCCGCCTGGTTTTTAATAGTATATAAAACAGTAAACAGATACCATATGATTAAAGACGACCGCACACGTGTTGCAGAGAGAAGAAAAGGGGTAAAACGACAGAGCTTAGTACGCGAGCGTACTATCTTTCCCATGACTCTATCGTCATACAATTGTATTTGCATTATGTGCGGTCGGGCCATAAAAATAAGGAACTAAGAGATGAAAAAAAAGAGAAAGAACTGAGGAAGTGCCCCGATAGTCCGAGGTCTCAGAGAAGAGGGTAGAGGGAGAAGGGGAGGGGGGGGTGTGTCCGAGGAGTGTTGCCCGATAAAAAGGAGTCTTGGGGAGTGTGCTACCCGTTTGCCGCTGTCCCCCATAGGAGTTTGTAATATCCCTCCCTGTGGGCCAGGTCGAGGTAATGCAATACACCACCTTTCTCAAATGTCCCTAGAGGTAAGTTTGGATGCCCTAATCCATCCTGCCTGTCTCAGTCGCTTGCAGTGCTATTTGTCCAGGGGCTCCAGATTTTATCAAATTTCTTCATTGTCCCCCTGACCTGCGCCGTCAGCTTATCCATCAGGAAAGTATCTTTTATTTTTTGTTTTACCATCCCTATCGTAGGGGTCTCCCTCTGCAGCCATACCTGCGCTAGGGCTCTTTTAGCCGCCAGATTTATCTTTTGGACAAGGGTTTGTTCCGTTTTTGTCCAACCCTCCATGGATCTGGACAACAGAAACACCCATGGGTCTAGTTTCACCTCTCTACCAAGAACTTCTCACTGCAAAGCAGCAATCCGTTTCCAATAAGTTTGTGCCTCCAGACATTCCCACCACATGTGTATATATGTACCCTTGTGTCCGCAGCCTCTCCAACACAGGTCCGTCGGGTTTTTACTCATTCAGTACAGCGTCACTGGGGTGGTGTACCACCGAAATAATGTCTTCTAGGATTGTTCCTGTAAGGAGACTCACACTGAAGATTTAGCTGCAGCCTCCCATATATCTTGCCATTCTATTCCCTCCAAAACCTCATTAAGATCAGCTTCCCACTGATTTGTATACGTGATATCTCCCCATTCTAGTGTGTGTGCGCTCAGGTGAGAATACAAACAGGAAATTAGGCCGTTTGGGAATTGTTCCTTCTTGCACATCCTTTCGAAAAACGTTAATTGTGTCAGCGCGGCCGGTGTGATCCAGGGGTCTCGGGCAAAATCTCTAAGCTGTAGATACCGGAAGTAATCAAAGGGACGTAGTGGACACTGCTTTTTAGTGCATCAAACGTGATAAAGGAGCCTTTTTTAAACATTTTGCACAGTCTTTGCAGTCCCGTGTTCTCAATACCTTTGAAATCTCGGGGACACATGCCCGGGAGAAATGCTTTGTTTCTTAAGAATGGGGTCATGGCCGACGGATCAGAGGTCAGTCCGTATTTAAGGGCGGCGGCATCCCAAACTTTAAGGGAGCTGCGTATCGCTGGGCATACCACTTGATCAATTGGTCTTTGTTCCTTAGGAGTCCACATAAGGAACTGGGGCATGTCTGGGCCCATCATGGAGGATTTCAGATCCACCCACCTCCTCTCTTCTGGGGGAGAATGCCATAGTGCAATTTGGGCCAATTGAGCCGCCACGTAATAAAAGTAAAGGTTTGGAAGGCCAAGGCCCCCCCTATCCTTAGCTCTATAAAGGACATTATGGGAAATCCTATGCCTTTTATTCTGCCAGATGAACTTGCCTATAGCCTGTAGAAGCGGACCCAAGTTGGACTTGCTCAAGTGGACCGGAAGAGCTTGGAACAAGAATAGTATCCTAGGCAGCACATTCATTTTCACTGAATGTATTCTTCCGATCCACGAGATCGGTTTGTCTACCCATTTCTCCATGTCAATTATTAAATGTCTAATCAGTGGGACATAATTTTGCTGATAAAGTTGAGAGGGGTCCGCCGTCAACCAAATGCCTAAGTATTTGATCTGGTCTTTCGCTATTCGTATGTGATAAGTCCTCCCTATATACGCTGCGTCTTCTTCCGTCAAACCTATGGGGACTGCGCTTGATTTGTGTAAATTAACTTTATAGCCAGCCACCTTGCCGTATTCTGTCAGAATCCCAGTCAGAGCTGCCATAGAGGCCCTCAGATCTGTTAACGTCAGCAATAAGTCATCGGCGAAACCCGAGATAACATATTGCGTGTCCCCCACAGTGATTCCCTTGACATCTGGGGCATCCCGTATAGCTTGCATGAGGGGTTCCAGCGATAGTACAAACAGCAGCGGTGAGAGAGGGCAACCTTGTCTCGTACCATTACTCAGATGGAACGGTATGATTCGCGCTCCTGAAATCTGAATCTGCGCCCTGACGTTTGAGTACATAGCCTGAACAGTTGTAACGAACTTGGCCGGCATGCCGAAGTGGTGTAATACTTCAAATAAATAAGGCCATTTAACTCTGTCGAATGCCTTTTCGGCATCCAGTGACAGCATCAGTGTCGGGGTCCCCTTCGTAGCCTGTCTCCCTATAAGGTCTATATTGCGTCTCGTGTTTTCGAACAGTTGTCTGCCCGGTACAAAGCCCACCTGATCCGGGTGAATCAGACCTGTAAGGATCGGATTCAATCTGCCCGCTAGTACTTTAGCTAAAATTTTGGAATCGTGATTAATTAGAGAAATAGGGCGAAAGTTCTCCGGAGCCGAGTCATCTTTGCCAGGCTTAGGTAGTAGAACGATATTTGCTAAGGACATATCTCTATCTGGCGTCCCCCCGTCCATCAAGTCGTTGGACCAGAGTTCCATGTGAGGCAGAAGCTCTTCTCGGAAGGTTTTATAATAGCTTCCATCAAAGCCATCAGGTCCAGGTGCTTTATTGCTTTTCAAGGCGGAGATTGCCGCATCTATTTCATCGGCCGTGATAAGATTTCCCAGGGCAGCCGAGGCCACCGCTGTCAGGATCGGGACAGGGATCCAACACGCAGAGTACAAAGAGTGGAAAAGCACGTATACCGGGCCTTAGAATGGCCGGACTAACGTACCGAGAGTAATAGAGAATAGTCAGAGACAAGCCGAGGTCGAGGGAACGAGAAGACAGATAAGCGAGGGACAAGCCGGGTCAAGGGATAACAGAGAAGCAGGAAAGTACAACAAGCCGAGTCAAAACCAAATAGAGCAAACGAGAATACCAGAGCACTGAGTGACTAGACAAGCTAGAACCACGACAGGGCAATGAGCTGAAGGGAGAAGTAAGCTTAAATACCCTGGCTCCGGATGGTAAGCACGCCTCTGACAAGTACCGATTGGATATCGGACACTTGAGTGACAGGTCGCTCGTGATAGCGTCATGACGTCACGTATTGAGCGTCCTGCTAGAAAAGGACGTGGATTCCTCGCGGCCGGTGTTTAAGTGACTGGATGAACCGCGAGGAACGAAGGGAGCAGCTCGCCTGGACGGATAAACCACCAAGTCTCTACCTCCCTTAGAGGTAGAGGCCTCAGGTACCCTGACAGTACCCCCCCTCTCAGATACGCCCACCGGGCGGAAGGAACCGGGGCGAGATGGGAAGCGGAGGTGAAATGCTCTGCGAAGGCGAGAAGCATGAACGTCCTCCTGAGGTACCCAACTCCTCTCCTCAGGACCATATCCCCTCCAGTTGACCAGATATTGCAATTTTCCCCTCGAAATTCTGGAATCAATGATGGAGCTGACCTCGTACTCCTTCCGACCCTCCACCTGAACAGGACGAGGTGAGGAAACCTTAGAGGAGAATTTGTTGCAAATAAGAGGTTTCAACAAGGAGACATGAAATGAGTTAGGAATGCGTAAGGCAGGTGGCAGAGCCAGGCGATACGCAACCGGATTGATACGAGTGAGAACCCTGTAAGGGCCTATGTAGCGAGGAGCAAATTTCATAGATGGAACTTTTAGGCGAACATTCTTAGTACTCAACCATACCCTATCCCCAGGGACAAAAACAGGAGCCGCTCTTCTATGCTTGTCAGCGTGTTTCTTGAACAACGAGGAACTATGTAACAGAATTTGCCGAGTCTGATCCCATAATTTCTTCAGGTTGGCGACATGATCATCAACCGACGGTATCCCCTGAGAAGAGGAAACCGAAGGAAAAATCGAAGGATGAAAGCCATAGTTCATGAAGAAAGGGCTAGAGCGAGTTGAATCGCAAACAAGGTTATTGTGTGCGAACTCCGCCCAAGGAATCAGACCGACCCAATCGTCCTGGTGTTCGGAAACAAAGCAACGCAGATATTGTTCGATCTTTTGATTGGTACGTTCAGCAGCTCCGTTAGACTGAGGGTGATAGGCAGAGGAAAAGTTCAATTTGATGCCCATTTGAGAACAAAAGGATCTCCAGAAACGTGAGACAAATTGAGAGCCTCTATCAGAAACAATCTCCGAAGGAATCCCATGTAGACGAAAAACCTCTCTCGCAAAAATCTCCGCCAATTCAGGAGAAGTCGGAAGTTTAGTTAATGGCACGAAATGAGCCATCTTAGTAAATCTATCCACCACCGTGAGAACAACAGTCTGTCTCTTGGAAGCAGGCAAATCAACGATAAAGTCTATGGACAAGCAGGACCAAGGTCTCTCAGGAATGTCCAAGGGGTGTAACAGGCCACATGGAGAAGCATGAGGTAGTTTAGTCTTGGCACAAGTTTCACAAGCTGCGACGAACTCCTCAATATCTTTTCGAAGTGAAGGCCACCAGAAATCCTTGGATATCAGAGAGTATGTCTTGCGAATACCAGGATGACCAGCTACTTTACTTTCGTGAAAACATTGTAAGAGCTCCAGTTGAAGTTCAGGAGGAACAAAGTTTCTTCCCTCAGGAGTGTTTCCGGGAGCTAGATGTTGCGACTTCAAGATCTGGTCAAGTAGCGGGGAATGAATTTTGAGACTGGTATTAGCAATAATATTGCATTTGGGTACAATGGAGGACATAAGTGGTTCAACTGAAGCAGAGGGCTCGTATTGGCGAGATAGCGCATCGGCTTTAGAATTCTTTGACCCAGGTCTGTAAGTCAGAACGTAATTGAAATGGGTAAGAAACAACGACCAACGAGCCTGCCTGGAGGACAAACGCTTGGCCTCTCCGATATAAGACAAATTTTTGTGGTCAGTTAGAATGGTAACAGGATGTAATGTACCCTCCAATAAATGTCTCCACTCTTTCAAAGCCTTGATAACCGCTAGTAATTCTCTGTCACCAATGTCATATCTGCTTTCAGTACCGGTCAATTTTTTAGAGAAAAATCCACATGGATGTAATGGTTTATCAACACCCAACCTTTGAGATAGGACAGCACCTAAACCAGTCTCCGATGCGTCTACCTCAAGTAGAAAAGGCAGAGAAGTGTCGGGGTGAACTAAAATTGGAGCGGAAGCGAAAAGCTCCTTGAGAGTTTTGAACGCAAGGAGAGCTTCAGTAGTCCAATTCTTAGTATCAGCCCCCTGTTTGGTCATATTAGTGATAGGTGCGATAATGGAAGAATAGCCCTTAATAAAGCGCCTATAATAATTAGAAAAACCAATAAATCTCTGTACGGCTTTAAGACCTTTGGGTAAAGGCCACTCTAGAATGGATTGGAGCTTATCCGGATCCATCTTAAATCCCTCCCCAGAGATCACATAGCCGAGAAAGGTTACCTGGGTTTGATCAAAGCTACATTTCTCCAACTTGCAGTACAAGCCATGCTGGAGAAGCTTGTGCAAAACCCTCCTGACTTGCTTGTGATGAGTCTCAATCTCACTAGAATGAATGAGTATATCATCTAGGTATACAATGACGCAATCTTGCTGAAATTCCCTAAGAACCTCATTTATCAGATCCTGGAATACAGCTGGCGCATTGCATAACCCAAAAGGCATAACAGTATATTCATAGTGACCATATCGAGTATTGAATGCCGTCATCCACTCATGTCCCTGCTGGATTCTCACCAAGTTATATGCCCCTCTGAGGTCTAACTTGGTGAAAATTGTAGAGCCCTTCAAACGATCGAAGAGTTCGGTGATCAAGGGAATCGGGTAGGCATTTTTAATGGTTATCTTATTTAGGCCTCGATAGTCAATACAAGGTCTCAAAGAACCATCCTTCTTTTTAACAAAAAAAAATCCAGCCCCGGCAGGAGAGGAGGACCTCCTAATGAATCCCTTGTCTAAATTTTCGTGAATATACTCCACTAGAACTGAGTTCTCTTTCGTAGATAACGGGTATACATGACCTCTGGGCGGCATGGTACCAGGAAGTAAATTAATTTTGCAATCAAAGGACCTGTGTGGGGGTAAGGTATCGGCTTTCTTTTTGTCAAATACAGCCTTTAAATCTAGATACTGAGACGGAATTTGTGTCTCTGTAGGATTGTCAGAGTTAGCCGATGTGTTGGTCAAGCCGAGAGGTGAGACCTTCCGCAAGCATTTCTCTTGACAATTCTGTCCCCACGAAACTATCTCCCCTGACTCCCAATTAATAATAGGGTTATGTCTCCTCAACCAGGAGTACCCCAGAACTATGGGAATAGACGGAGAAGAAATGAGCAGTAAGGATATGTCCTCTCTATGTAGGATGCCAACAGTTAAGTTAATCGGTATGGTCTCATGGAAAATAACAGGCTCAAGTAACGGTCTACCATCGATGGCCTCAACACCCAGTGGTGTCTCTTTTAACTGGGATGGAATAGCATGCTTGGCAGCAAAACCCTGATCTATAAAGCTCTCAGCAGCTCCAGAATCGATTAGTGCCATAGTCTTAACTACTCCCTTTTCCCACTTTAAAGAAACGGGTAACAGAAGCCTGAGCTCTTTGTAGTTGTGAATAGAGGACAAAGTAGAAACACCCAAGGCCTGTCCTCTAGAGGAACTTAGGTGCGAGCGTTTCCCGAACGATTGGGACAATTTAGGCGTAAATGACCTCTGACTCCACAATACATACATAAACCCTCCCTTCTCCTGTACTGTCTCTCCCTCTCTGTGAGATGAGTACTGCCTATCTGCATAGGTTCAGGAATACGTAAGTCCTCGAACTCAGAATTTTGAAAGGTAGGCGCTAGTTTAAAGGAGGGTCTACGGTTCCTATCTCGAGTGTTCTGCCTCTCTCTTAAGCGTTCATCAATACGAGATATAAAAGAGATTAAATCCTCCAAATTTTCAGGGAGTTCTCTAGTAGCGACCTCGTCAAGAATTACATCTGATAACCCATTCAGAAACACATCTATATAAGCCTGTTCGTTCCACTTAACTTCTGCCGCCAAGGACCTGAACTCTAGTGCATAATCCACAAGTGTTCGATTGTCCTGTCTAAGGCGCAACAGTAATCTAGCTGCATTGACCTTTCTACCAGGAGGGTCAAAAGTTCTTCTAAACGCAGCTACAAAGGCATTATAATTATAGACTAGTGGATTATCATTCTCCCATAAAGGATTGGCCCATCTCAAAGCTTTTTCAATGAGTAAAGTAATAACAAATCCAACCTTCGCTCTATCTGTAGGATAAGAGCGGGGTTGTAATTCGAAATGGATGCTAATCTGGTTCAGAAAGCCACGACACCTCTCCGGTGACCCGCCATAACGTACTGGTGGGGTAATACGGGAAGAAGCACCTACAGTGGCTACCTCTAGACCTGAGACTGCAGGAGAAATAGACGGAGTACGTGTCTCCTCAGGTGGATTACTAGCACGAGACAAAAGTGCCTGTAGTGCCAAAGCCATCTGATCCATCCTATGCTCCATGGCGTCAAACCTGGGATCCGAAGAACCAAGCTGACTGTTTGTACCTGCAGGATCCATTGGCCCTGTCGTAATGTCAGGATCGGGACAGGGATCCAACACGCAGAGTACAAAGAGTGGAAAAGCACGTATACCGGGCCTTAGAATGGCCGGACTAACGTACCGAGAGTAATAGAGAATAGTCAGAGACAAGCCGAGGTCGAGGGAACGAGAAGACAGATAAGCGAGGGACAAGCCGGGTCAAGGGATAACAGAGAAGCAGGAAAGTACAACAAGCCGAGTCAAAACCAAATAGAGCAAACGAGAATACCAGAGCACTGAGTGACTAGACAAGCTAGAACCACGACAGGGCAATGAGCTGAAGGGAGAAGTAAGCTTAAATACCCTGGCTCCGGATGGTAAGCACGCCTCTGACAAGTACCGATTGGATATCGGACACTTGAGTGACAGGTCGCTCGTGATAGCGTCATGACGTCACGTATTGAGCGTCCTGCTAGAAAAGGACGTGGATTCCTCGCGGCCGGTGTTTAAGTGACTGGATGAACCGCGAGGAACGAAGGGAGCAGCTCGCCTGGACGGATAAACCACCAAGTCTCTACCTCCCTTAGAGGTAGAGGCCTCAGGTACCCTGACAACCGCATCTAGCTTGGGGAGATGTAGCCGAGAGAGGAATGCTTGTATCCCATCCAATTCCCGTCTTGGGTCCATGGTTCCGCCCGTCGAGTGGTTATAGAGTTTGGCATAATATTCCGTAAACACCTTGGCGATCTCTGTGGGGTTCGTCTGATAGTCACCTGCTGCATTCTTGATCCTCGTAATGTGTGTGCCCCGTTGCCGCGGTCTAAGGGATCTTGCTAACAAGGTATCCATCTTGTTCGCCTTTTCATAGAAGGTTCGTTTTGACCATATTATAGCTCTCGCTGTGTCATCCCGGAGCGTTTCCCTAATCGAGTTCCGTACGTTCTGCACCGACGTCAAATTAGCAGGCGTAGGGTCCGACTTATGCCGTTGTTCCGCCGTTCTTAAAGCTTCTAGTAATGATGATAATAGTTGAGACTTACGTAGTTTCTTCAGTGTCGCTTCTCTAATCAGTATACCCCTAATGACAGTCTTATAGGCTGCCCACACCGTGGCTTTCGAGACCCCCGACTCTGCCTCCCTGGCAAAATATTCCTTAAGTTCCGTACGAATAGTCTTAACGATTTCTGGGTCTTGAAGTAAGGATCTATTTAGCCTCCAGGTCCAAGGGGACGCCGCACTCAGCTTGTCCAAAGTAAGGGAGACATCCGCGTGATCCGACCAGGTTATGGATCCCACCCTGGATTCCGATACCTTGGGAACAGTTAGGGAGTTTACTAGAAAAAGGTCTATTCTTGAATACGTATCGTCTGGTGCAGAATAAAACGTATAGTTGTTATCGTCTGGGTGCTGAGCCCTCCATATGTCTATCAGACCAGATTGTTGCATGAATGCGTGTAAAAATGTATCTTGCCCACCCCTTCTGTGCGATCGTGGGACTCCCCTACATGGCCCCCTATCCATTGCCGGGGATGGTGCTGCATTAAAATCCCCCCCTACAATAACTATGCCGTGTGGTAGCGAGTTTACTATGTGAGTCAGCTCTGTCCAGAATTCTTTGGATGGATCGTTAGGAGCGTATAGATTAAGGATATGTATAGTGTGAGAATGCAAGGACCCTGACACCAATACGTAGCGTCCACCCGGATCCGCACTAACCTTGCTGACCCTGATTGGGCATCTATGATGTATGAGGATAGCGACTCCATTCCTCTTATTGAGAGCTCTGGCTTCATACGAGGTTCTGAATATATGGTCTTTAAGGGCAAACTTTGCTGATTTCGACAAGTGCGTCTCCTGCAGGAAGGCTATGTCTGGGTTCATGCATTTTAGTTCCCTAAACATGAGCCGTCTCTTTTGAGGGGCGTTTAGGCCCTTAACATTAAGGGATAATAGTTTCACAGGCATGTCTTATCCTGTAAGATATATCTATATTTAAACATACCGTCATATCTGTTCGTAGTCATAATGCTCAGAGCGCCCTCCGACTCCAAACCCCCCCCCCCACCCCAGAGGAGAAGAGAAGAATTAAACAGAACACTTTGTACAAAAATCGCCTGGTCTTACCTGTAGCCAGGCGTATTTGGGGTAAATGTCCCATCACCCACAGAACTTCAAAAGAGCCCTGGGATGTTAGGGACATGGTCCAGCCAATAAAGGCACTACTTGAGTGCCAACTGAAGCTTAATAAGAAAAAACACATTGTACCCTGTGCATCTACGCAGGGTATTAAGGGCAGCCATATAAGATTTAACGAGTCCTGAATCCTAATAGCTGGGGATAGACTGTCATGTACAGTTCACTATATACGTCTACAACTTTTTTTTTTTTTATAAAATAAGGTGAGTCTAGGAACAGGAAAAAGAAAACCTGTCACAAATACACATATGTACATAATAAGCAAACATATAAAGATTTAGGCAACGTATATGAATGAATAGGGTTTGACGGCCACCCGTGTGGAGGGGCGTCCCCTGGGGCTATTCTTCAGACCTAAGCTGGTTATATGAGAGCCAAGGGGCAGGGGGGGGGGGGGGGGGGTCACACCATGCTATGACCTATCCACATACTATTAGTCATTATATATTTCCAAGGTTGTCCACTGTCTTCTCACAAGCTCTCGTTTTTTCCAGCTCAATCTGTTAACTGTTTCTCCCTAGACCCCAGCTGTTTCCCCTACTCTTCATTTCCCCCTGCTTTGTCCAAGTTGTTAAAGCATACCTTGAAATCTGCCATTCTCCTTTTTTTGCTTTACATATGAATTCCTTGCGTGCAGCCATGTGAGGTAAATGTTGTGAGTATTTTTAAGTGGCAGACAGTGTGACAGCTGTTGACAATAGTGGATATTTTATACTGCTGTAGATATTTTATATTGTTTAAATAAAGGTATTTTGACTACTTTAATTTGTGAGTGTGCCATTTTATTTTTTTTATTTGTTCTTTTATTTTCTACCCGGCATCCATTTTATGTTCCACCGAGGACTACTCCTAAAAAATCCAAGGTGGGGATTATACCACTTACACCCTATACAGTGAGCAGTGTGTCTGCTCTACTAAATGTGAGTAACTATTTATTATTTCATTCTTCTGGCATTTTTTTACACAACGAACACTATTGTTGTCTCTTTTAAATTTATTTTATGGTCTACATATTGACAAAACATCTACCTAACAACATATCATCACGTATCCCTAAGTGGGGATTGTACCACTGCACGCTATCCATAATAGAGCGGGTTATAAGCTCTTAAAAATGTGAGTAGGACTATATTAGACTTTTTATAGTGGTAGTATCTATCTCTGCGATGTATTGCACTATTAACATATGGATGAATACCCTAATCTGACACTGGTTTAGAAGAATCATTCCTGACATATTTGAGGCTATATCTTCTGGCAAGTTTTATTAAGACTTTTATTGGACTTCTTATTATTTTTTATATTGTATTTTTTTTAATATATTTGTAACTATACTTTGTCTATTCTGTTTTGGCGCAACCTTGTCTCCTCTTTTGTTTAGTTTTTACTTACTTGTGGGGCTTAGAGGGAGCCTTACCATTTTAAGTGTGCTGCCTCGTTTACATATATTCTACATTTTGTGTTTGATCCTTTTCTGTCTAGTAGCTGTTGATAATAAGTTGTGGATCAGAGGGCGAGATGTTCCAATGTCCACCAGACTAAGTACATGTGTGACATTATATGTCATTTCTATTAGCAGCCTGAGCATGCCTGATGTCTGTACTCAGACTAGTTATATTCCACACATAGCCTTAGGCTCTGGCATACATAATAGCACCTAGAAGAATAGAGGACACTAGTGATGTCCCGAACATAGCTTGTTCGCATTCGCCACGGATGGCGAACATATGCGATGTTCGGTCCGCCCCCTATTCGTCATCATTGAGTAAACTTTGACCCAGTCCCTCACAGTCAGCAGACACATTCCAGCCAATCAGCAGAAGTGTGTTATATTTGAGCATGCTAGGCTGAACGTGCGTATATCATGGCTAGTTGCACTGAGGGTATGAGTACATAGCAGTACATTGTTGTGAAAGATGGCTGTCATGTTTAGGGTGTAGCTTGCACGTTATCAACTGTGTATTTATATCAGCAGCTCCACCACTAGTTATAAATCAAGTGTGAGTCGCCCCATGAGATGAGACTAGTGAATAACATAATACTTGAACGGTTGAGGTAAAGGCATGTAAGGAACTACGACAATAAACTCTTTAGGAGGTGAAATAATGTTTAAACGCTTGCTACTTTACGATTAGTTAATGTGCAGAGAGCAGTTCATGTGATCAAAGGCATGGTGTGGAGGATCGTCTATAGTGGGACATGCTTGGCAGGCTGCTGTTTACTGCTTGTGCTCATCCGATCCCTTTTGGGCGCCAGGTGCAGACCCTGGGAGTCCCTGATACCTGGACAACAAAGGCAAGTCTCTGGCTGAGTGCCGTGTTCGCGGCTTGAGGTGGTGGAAGCTTGTTTTGTCGGGTGGTCGGATCTGTCCCGGTGGTGCTTCACGTCCGGTGTGGGATTGAGGTGGCGAGTGCTTGACGTGGGGCAGGCTCTGCATTTCTGTTTGTGCCTCCGATCCTGTCTTCAACGCCTTTTGCGTTGGTGGATTTTAATGGGGACTGCTTCGCTTAGATGTGGTGGAGCTTGTTGGGGCTTCCTGCTTGTTATTTGCTTCCAAAATTGATTAAAGAGTCTGTCCAGCTTAGACTCAATATCCTGCCATGCTTTGCTGGTACCAGGATGACACGCGGCTGCCGCCATATTGGGAGAGTCGCAGATGAGTATGTCAGCCTGGGCGGCTGTGCTCTGTGCGTCCATTAGCTCCAGACAGCCTCTCAGGGGTGGACCGGGATAACCCCCACCGGTCCGAGGGGGGTGTGGGGGTAACGGAGCTCCTGCTGGGAAGTAGCTGCTCCTGGGCATCCCGGGATCGGGAGATCGGCTGCCTCTCCCGCCCGGTGAGCACTAGGCCACACTTGCCACGCGGAGGTAAGTAAGACTCTGTTGAGTTGCTGACCGCTATTAAGCATGTCGGGTTGGTCAGGTAGGAGCAACATTGCTAGGTCATCCCCTTCTGGGGTGAAATTCGCTTGTTGATAGCTGCTTAAGGTGAGATATTGAGGGAGCTCACACGAAGTGCGTCTTTCCTCCATGACAGCTAGGCCCCCCCCCCCCCCCAGGAAGCTGCATTCTTAGTGAGAGGAGGGACAGTGTAGCTGCTGCTGATTTAATAGGGAAATCGATAGCTAGGCTAGTGTATTCAGTGTCCACTACAGTCCTGAAGGACTCATCTGATCTCTGCTGTAAGGACAGCACCCCAAAAAGGGCTAGAACATCAGTCTGCTTTTTTTTTTTTCCTGTGTAATCTAATTGCAGTTGCCTGCCTGCCAGCGTATGTGTCCGGCTCACAGCGTATACTGTGCCCACTTGCCCAGTGCCACCACTCATATCTGGTGTCACAATAGCTTACATTTAAAAAAAAACAAAAACTTTTTTGACTGTAATACAATAGCAGTCAGTTTCCTTCACACGTGTGCGTTTCAGGGCCTGCCAGGGCACAGTGTCAAACCAGTGCAACTCATATCTGGTGTAACAGTAGTGTACATAAAAAAAAAAAACTAGAAATTTGACTGTGAAATAATAGCAGTCAGTTTCCTTCACACGTGTGCGTTTCAGGGCCTGCCAGGGCACAGTGTCACACCAGTGCAACTCATATCTGGTGTAACAGTAGTGTACATTTAAACAAAAAAAACAGGGGGCTTGTTGTCACCTTTCGGGGACCCTTGGTGTTGTACGTGGCTGGGTGGAGGAAGAGACCTTCAATGACATCAGTGAGGACAAGGAACGGGACATGGCTAGCTTGGTATCCAACCTTGTGCAAATGGGGAGTTTGCGGTTGTGCAAATGGGGAGTTTGCGGTTGTGCAAATGGACTGTTTGCGGTTGTTTGCGGTGCGTTAAACGGGGAGTTTGGTCTGTCACTGTGAAGCGGCGTAACCCTTACACTGCCTGATCGATACAACATCATACCTGATGTTTTAAAGCATGTTATTCCAAACAATTTAGGAATGTTAGGCGATTTATGCCCTTTATGGATTTAAACTAGACTCTGCATCAACTATGTAATTTTCCATGGGAGTTTTGCCATGGATCCCCCTCCGGCATGCCACTGTCCAGGTGTTAGTCCCCTTGAAATAACTTTTCCATCACTATTGTGGCCAGAAAGAGTCCCTGTGGGTTTTAAAATTCGCCTGCCAATTGAAGTCTATGGCGGTTCGCGAACATTTGCGGATGTTCGCGTTCGCCGTTTGCGAACGGAAAATTTTATGTTCGCGACATCACTAGTGGACACTGATCATTTTTCCAATTTGGCTATTATTGCCTTAAAAAGACACTTCACTGCCAAATAGCCAACAAAAATAATAATAATAATAATAATATAAATCACTGTTTAGTAGATATTCCCTAATGAAAATGTTTGCATTTAATTAGGCATTTTTTTTCCCATTTAGGGGTGAATCTAAAAACAACTTGTAAAACATGCAGATCTCTTGTCTGTCTCCTTTGCAAGCCCTCCCCTTCTCACCCTGCCCGGACTGTCTACAGTTGTCCAATGCAGCTCAATGAGAAGTCTTTGCAAGAAAGGTGCTCTGACCAATTGCTGCCTCCACTGAGCTAAACAACCAGGAAGTAGCAGGGCGGCTGTCTGATTGAGAGCCTGGCGGGTGAAACAAGGTTAATATATAAAACTGCCAATTTCTAATGAAATCTGCACTTTTTATAACATTTTAAAAAAGGACACTTGTTTCCTACATAAAGCACTCCAGCAAGCCAAATACCTTGAGGGAAACTTGAAATTCACTTTGATTTTCTGACCATTCTCACTTTAGTGAATAACCTTGATAGTAATGCCTAGGAGTTCTCTATTAAAACCTTATTGACCCAAAGAACATGAATTTTGAAAAATAAATTTACAGTAAATATTTGGTGGGACGCTACCCCTATAGACAGGCTATTACTGCTGTCGTTTTCTGCTCCCTCTCTGTATACTATATCGCATGGCACATCAGATGTTGTATCACTATTAAAGTATATTGTCTTAAAGGGATAGAAAAGATCGCGACCACAACCTCCCCACCCTTTATCAGCTCTGTGGCTGTAATTAACAATGCTAGGTTACTTGCATACTATACAGCATATGAGGAGGCATGTTTTTCTCTGGACCCAGATAAAGAATTTTTTTAACAGCAGCTTGCCAGGAATGCAGGGTGGCCTAAAAGTAAATGGCACTATAAAAGCGATTTACTTGAAGGACGCTCAGTAGAGGTTTTACTCAGCAATTTATTTCTTCCTGGTTGAGTTAGTAGCAATGGCTTATCCCTGCCCACATGGGATTCTGGCTCGGGGGGATTGCAGCTACACTGTATTTATTGCAACGGATGCCTGTTCTTTCCCGCACTTCCAAATCCCCCAGCGGGTCTTGTGGTGGAAGTTAGAATGGCTACCCACTAACCCCACTGGAGTACTTGCAAACATTAATTACCTGAAAGAACTTTCAGAAAGATCATTTAAGGGTAATGATAAAATGTAAAAACGTACGACTGATTACATCGAACTTCTTTAATTACAATAATTCCCGGTTAACGTTATTTGAACAAATTAGACTGTTTCATTTGGCCAACAGTGAAGCTTTAGAATACGACGATGTGCACCAACCAACATTAATGTTCCTGAACTAGCCCAATTTCTGCAGAACCTAATGGCATCCATTCCTCAGATAATACTTTTTCACATCTATTATGGTGTGTCAATCTGCCTCGAAATGACATGGACTGCAGTTCTGTACATCTTCCAACAATATCCTGCAGACAAAGTACGGGTGCTGTGTCACCCATGCATATATAACTAAGTTAATCCTCAGAAATACGCATAAACATTATTCCGGACTCTCTAATACAAGTTAAAATGTGCATTTCACGTTCTCGGATATGTAGCTAATTTAAGATAAAAGGGCAGGCATTGCCAACATGGCAGACTCTTAGTTGTGATTAACATCACAGCTTTGGGTTTTCTAAGTTTGACACATTATACTCATTCATATTGAGAATAAAGAGCAGGATTAAGGACACACTGCTATCTAATGACCTTTATTTTGGCTGGAAGCTAATAGCCATCGAGCTTTGCTGGATGAAGACTCCACAAAGAAAATTAGCATACTAATACTTTATCCATTTATGAATTCAAATCTAAAACCAGAAAATTGTAACCCAATTAGTACGGCTTATGAATGCTGTATGCATTACTTTATTTTACTAAAAAAACACAAATAAACCTTGTATGTGGGCACAAGCCAGTTTTGTGTACTTGTAGTTAACAACAGCAGAACAATCGATTGGGACTGACTCCAAAATATACAGAGTTTTAACTCTCCTAGTGCCCACATGTTTTAATAAATATTTCCAAATTAATATTATAATAATGTACTGTGTACAGGCTTGGTTAAAAGTTAATTTGAAAGTGCAACTGGTTTTATAAGGGCCCTCTATGCACCATAACCGTACTGGCTGTACTAGCCCATTAACCTCGGTTGCCGTAAGCTGGTCTTCCAAAACTTGCCAACGCCATTATGCTGTAGATCTAGGCTTACCTAAAACCAGTGTTCTGCTGTCATTGCTATCCAAAAGGTGGAAGGGCTATCTATAGAAGAAAAACTATAAACACCACCAATAAAACTATTAAGGAAGCTGGGTAATTTTCAATAAATCAACAATCAACATTAGAAATCTAAAATATTGTTAACCTGTGACCACTCTAAATAAGTCATGAGACTATTCCTCATTCAAACATTATCCAAACAGAAAACAGAAAAAATCTTTTAAAATCACTCCATCAATAAAATTGACAAAAAGAACAAATGGCAAAAGACTATTTGAAAGGTAACAGCTCATCTTAAACTCTCAAGGTTAAAGGATTTTGTTAAAAAGAAACAGCAAACAAACTGTCCTTGACAAATACTAAACACAAATATGTTATTCAGAGCCCGGTTATAGAAATATAACAGGTACATGGAAGTGGAAAATGTTCTAAAACAAAATTAAATCATTTCCTGCTGAAAAAAAATGATCATATCATCTAATGAGCTATACCAAAGCTAGATATGGCCCTGTGTCTTTTCCTTTGCAGATATAGCCAGAGCTTTAAAATTCATTAAGCAACACTACTATGAGGAGAAATATACCCCATCTGATAGTATGCTGGCTGGGTGCTTACACTCCAAATTTATGGAAACTCAATCACTTTCCTCCACGTTGCTAACATCACAATACCTGACATCAATTGCATCAATTGCACAAGAATTTATTAAAACCTTCCCGACCTTGTATCACCATTCCCCACATGGTGTCCTTAGTGACTTAGCTCATTTCTACAAAATCCAAAAATGTCTTTGAGCCACTGATCTACCCAAATTAACCCAAACACCAACAGGATTTCTTTGACCTTCCTACTCAAATTGAAGCGGTAAATGGTGCGATTACGAGTTTCAAAAACAACAAAGACCCTGGCCAGTTTCACCAGAGCATATCGCAAAATCTTCTCTGACACTCTGAATACTGAAGCTATATCAGGTCTTAATAGGTGGTTGCAGCCTCACAGACTACATGCAACTTGCCATTTCTTTCATTCCAAAGCCCAACATACTCCCTGGTGATCCCCTCAGTTAGACAGAGATAGCACACCTTAGTTTGGATTATAACATTTTCACCAAGATCCTGGCCACTAGACAACATGTTTTGCTTCCCCATCTCCCTAAGTCAGCTTTATCTCTCACACAGTAGATTGTGATAATACCCAAAGGTGCCTTGATTTACTTTGGATAACCGGATAACTTTGAAAAGGTCTTTCACTTAAATGGCCTCAAAATGCTCCTTTTGCTCTCTATCATAAGTGAACTTCCCTGATAACTATCCCAGGAGCCCATACTAACACCTTCCAAATACATGATGCCATTCGCCAGGGATGTCCCTTTTTCCCCATGTATTTGCCATATGCATAAAACCAATACTTTGTACTATTCGGCAGCAGCTGAAAACCTCAGGCATTACAAGCCTGTCCAACAAATACAAAGTAGCAGCTTATGATTTATTTACTTTCCATTGCTTAGTAATGTGAGTAAGATCTTTGCAACAGGACCAGATTAACCATTTCATGGCTTGAGAGGTTAACTAAAATCAAGATTAAGAGCCTACTATGCCTTCTGTATTTATTCCAAGGTCTTCCTCTTCCAGTCCCAACACACAAAGTCAAAACTTTACAGAGACGCACTGACATCTTTATCTGAGTGGACAAAAGCCATGTATCTGAACATTTTATATATGTTCCTACGGTACTGAGCAGATTAAGTCTTCCTCATTTGAAGAATGACTATTATGCTACCCGGCTCACCAAAACTGTCTCACAATGATGGATTCATATTAAAAACAACATTAAAATATGCCACCCAATAGTCCAGATTTTACCGCGACAGTCCTAATTTTCAGGCCTGGTCCAGCTTTCATTTCCAACATTCTTAGTGCTAGCGCATCATAAGATGCACTATGTTCAGGGAACTAGAGCCCTGCAGGGAGCAGTGAAACAGTGTGCCCTGGAGTTTCAGCCTTCAGTGGGCCAGATATATGATTGGCAGACAGCATGGTGTTGTCACGTATTCATCGGCTTATAAAAATGTGGTTAATGACATTTACTGTCTACACAGGAAAAGTTGTGCCGAGCAGCAACCTAATCCACAGAAGGGTTAATGCTGAGCAGCAATTATGCAAATGGTAACCTGTTAACTGACTTTGGGGTCAAAGGCCGGTTACAGCCTATCAGATCTAGAGGAGAGGTATTTAGGCCCAGTTCTCATCCTGCTCAGTGCCCTGTCGTGGTTTCCCTTGTGGTTGTCCGAGAGTGCGTAATTTATTCTGGTAATTCTGGTTATTTGACTTTGGCATTGTTTTTGACTTCCCTGTTTTCTGGTATCCCTGACTCCTGGCTTTTCCTTATCGTTGTGTCTCTTTCTGTATCCCTTGACCTCTTCCTCTTCCTGACTATTCTTTAGTACGTTAGTCCGGCCATTCTAAGGTCCGGTATACGTGACCTATCAGTCTTCTGTGTTACACAATTCTACGTGCTGGATCATACTGTAATCCTGACAGGTGTGAATTCACTTTCCCCTACATGCTCAAGAGGTGGCAGGAGGATACCAGGAAGGAATGCTCTCATGAATATTGGCAGGTTATATAATCCCTGAGGAAGTCGACTAGACGAAACGCGTCGGATTACACCACTTGGGGACTTACTTTGATGCTGTTGATACCACCTGAGTGTGGTTTTATGCTGTTTTACTTGGATCCTTTTGTAAGTGCATTTGTATATTAAATTTATTCTATATATTTTCTGTCTGCACTATCATTTGGTCTCTTTTATTCCAAGTATATAGAAGAATCTGTTTACTTCATATACTGAAGATCCTGCCGTACTGAGGATGATGGGCCTGTTTTACATTACTATCTTGTGAGTTACTACAATCACTTTGCGTGTTATAACATTTTGTGTCTGTAATACACTATATGCGATTTATTTCTATATAGATATCGCTCACTCCATTGATACAAGGTTGTATATATATTTTATATCCACACCTTAGAAGTGCTTATCTTTCATTTTGCATCCCTACTTCTTCTTTGTATTCATATATGGGAAGCCAATGCTAAGTTCTCTATTTTTGTATCACATAAAGAACATAAAGGGTTATAAAACTCCTCTACAATGGTACCTTATGCTTGTACTTTTGCATCAAATAAAAGTTATCACTTATTTTAGTTCCTCGTCAGGTTGCGGCCAGACTGTGAAATATTATCATTAGTGGTGGATGTGCCTTCAATGTGGCCATATTGGACACAGGTGGTCTCATAAATCTCTCAAGCTTTGGATAAAGAGTATTAGCCATCACTGGCAACAATGAACACTACCATGCCATATCAAAATTCACAATATGCTATCTAAGGTTAGGAACATGGAACACTTTACAGCCCAACTACATGCCTCTACACATCAATATTACAATATATGATCACCATGTTAACAATATCAACCTCTTGATGGATTTTTTTTCTTCTTCTTTTCCTCCTTTTCCTCCTCTTTTGTCCCTCTTTTTCTCTGTCTGGAGCAATTTTTAAGTAGTACAATAAAACAAGTTATGTCATCACTCTGTACTATATAAGATGGACTTCTGTTGTCTATTCATATGAATCTGCGTATATCAATGATACGGTTCTTACACATTTTTTTGCTGTAATGTAATAAAACTTCTATTAATAAATAATAAAAAAATAAAAATAAGAATAAGAATAATACAACTGTTGTAGAACTACATCTTCTGTGATGCTTTGCCAGACTGCTGTAAAAATGTATTACAAATATATTTTCATTTGGGAGATAAAAACTGGATTACTGGTTTGATGTAGGAATACTAAACTATAGCAACATTCATACAGCACAAATTCCATGAAAGTTTAAAACATGAATGTTTATAAATGCTAATACTCTGTCCAAGGCCAATACACCCAGTTATCATTGGCATTACTGGGTACTTAAACAGGGCCCCTATCCTACACAATATATACACACACACACTACATCCACTACACACACACACACTGCATTTACTACTACACGCACTACATAAACCATTTCCACTAAACATACAGTACATCCATTTAACAAATACACACACTGAATCCACTCTACACACACACAGCATCCTTGTGGGTAGAATCGGGTGTGGGTTCCAGTGGCCCAGACTTTGAGCTGTGTAAAGGGCCCCAAAATTTCAGATTGCAGCCCTGTACATAACTTCCACCGAGAGAAGGTTAAAAGGAGATAACGAGGAAATTGGACCAAGAAACCATTTCCCTCAACATACTAAATTGCTTGGAAGGTTTACACTTTACAAACACTAAGAAAGTCCTACAATCCAGAGAATCTCAGCATTATAAGTGGCCGCAGTCCGGGGCTCACTCAATAAAACACTGGGACACATAGCGTGTGCCACCTGCAGAGATTTCAGCTACGTACCGGTAACTATGTAAGATACAGAAATGGTTTTCCAATGCAAACCGATTGATATTATTGTACGTTCATTTATTGTTTAAATGGTCAGCAGAAATCTGTTGTTAATATAGATTTAACAATTCTTGCACATTTGCTTTTACTAAATATAACTTTTCTAAATATATGTACTATTGCTGTGAAGATATAATGTAGCGTCAGAAAATAAGCTATGACTGAGAATACATTTTGTATGCAGCACCAAAGTCCTGATTTTTTACATATCTATATATATATATATATTTTTTTTTTTATCAAAAGGCCAAATAAAAATTGCACTGGTTATGAAAGGGCTTATTCAAGTGACAAATTTTGTTATGTGCTTAGAGAATGGCATAACATGAATCCATTGTATCGAGCAATACTGGTTACAATCAATCTTGTGATGTATGAAGTACATTTCTTGTTCATATATTCTTCTGATTTTTTTTTTTTACCAGCCTCTAAACTTATGCTGCCACCAGAGTATTCTGCTTGCTTTTGTACCGACTGCTATGCATGCCTTGGCTTCTCAGCGTGGGATGGAAAAATTCCGTCAGAGAGTAGAAGTAAAGGAGGCCTTCAGCTCTCTCGACTTGCACAGCGAGGAAGAAGATACAAGGTAACAGTAGGAAACTTTGATATTGTCTCAGAAAAGGAAATGTCTTTGGTGGGTTTTTTTTTAATTTTTTTCGCAGATGAAAAACAGAGAAAGAAAATGTCAGACAAAGTGATCCACACATAAAAATGCCACACAACCTCAGACGGTTGATTTTCAAAGGCTAGCTTTAAAACCCCAGGAATATATATATCAAGGCCAATTTAGACCAAAACTGGGATTTTGCACATCTTCTTACAGATTAAACCTGCATCATGGAATTCGCTTTACACCAGGGTTAGTCTAATATGGACCTCCGGTTATTAATAGTCTACAACTCTTATAAACATCTGCAACCCACTGCTCTGTGTTCAACCGGTTAAAAGGTCTATGGGTATTGTAACTCTGTATTTGGCTATTTCTGGTTTACAACAATAGCATATTACTTGCACCCTTGTGCTCTTTAAACCATAACCAGAAACTCTGTGGGATTGCAATAGCCGCATATCACATTCTGGGGTGGAGAGGGCTTTGGTATTAACACCAACATGCTATTTTATGAATACTATCCACCTGTGTCTCCCAGTACTGGGCAAATTCTTCTGAACAGAACGGCCTGCAATGCTCCCACAAAAGCGCTAAAATCTCACAAAATATAAATGTACATAGTGTGAATATAGACACTCTTTTATTCTGTGTGAAGCATGTCTCATCTTCAACCTAATTGCTCGTCTACACAAGTGTCAAATCTTTAAATGGGAACTATGACTACTCTGAATATTTAAAATCACCTATAAGTTGTGCTCACCATTTTCGTTTTGTGATGCTCAGTTGTCTTTTAAAAACGTATATTAAATATTAACATCACTACTCGGTCTGATTCTGGCACAGCTAGGGCACATGTTGCTATGTTGCCTTTATTCAGGCAGGCGCAAAAGCTACAAAGACTTATAGGGAGCTATGATAGAGGTGCTTACCACTTGGATCGAAACACATATGCTATGTGGGCTAAGGAAACCGAATATTAACAAGCAAGAGAAGTGTTTTTTTCCAGAAGGTTTTTTCCAGGGGTTTTTAGAAAATATACCCCCCAACATGCATTTAATTATGAGTTGTTTTTTTTCCCATTGGGGGTATATCTAAGCACTTCTTGCAAAAACTGTAGATCCAACTTCTGAATTTTCTGATTCAGAAATCGTGGAGTGCTGCCAAGCAGGGGCACAGCTGATTGGCTAAGGAACCTTTTCCAAGCTAGTTTAATAAATGGGGAGTCACTGATTAGCAGAGAGCATCAGCTGACCGCTGATGCTCCCCTGCCCGGTGGCACCCTGAGCTTCCTGAATCTTAAAAATTCAGATGTCGGATGCCGCCAGGAGGGGAGTAGACATCGCCGCTGAAGGCAACTTAGGGGTTAAACTGTTCGAGAATGGTTTGACCTCTTGGGGTAAGCATGCTTCCAGGGGCCTCCTGGCACCATAGCAACTTCAATTGGACAGATGATCCCAAGTAATTAGTAATAGTAATTATTAATATCACTACTGAATGTTACAAGCATTTATGTATCATGTACAGTGGAAACAGACTCTACAGCTGAATTAAATAATCGTATGGTGTGGCTAAACAGGATAATTAACAAAGCATCTGACTTTTGCCGACCACATTGCTTCAGAATATGGAATTCCACCAATGCCTAATAATATTTGTCTTTTTAATGGATCTGACCATGTGTACAGGTGGTTTTGTGTACATTTAAACACGATTAGCTGCATTGCATTCAGGAGTTGATGTAAATAAAGATAATATTGCACAGAATGTACAAGATTTCTCCTCCGTTTGTACAATAATAATTAATCGTGGATAATGCAAAGTACTACAATATACTACAATATTATTTTGCCTACAGATCTTAAATCACAACAGTTTGAAAATTCCAATTCCAATGATGCTATACTGCCTAAAATATAGAATATACACAGAATGAGAGAGAGAAAAAAGCAGGTTCCTATAAGCAAAAAATAAACAAAAAGGCAGAACGAAAAGGACTAGAGCTAGACTGAATGTTTCCCGTCTGAAGGTGAGATGAAGATATAGTGCACACAATGTTAAAGGCTACTTCAGGTGCTGTTTATCTGAGTAATGTTGAGACAAGCAACCCGTACTGCTGTATAACTGTGAACTCTGCCTACAAATGATGTCATCAATTTTTCAGGTTTTTTTCTCAAACTTTCAGAATCTTTGCAAGCCACTCTTTGTAAGTACGTGCATGCATGGTATGTCAATGTGTAGCCACAGGTGTTTGGTCAGACACCACTAAAACACAACATAATTTATTTATTTTTTCATTCTGGCTGTGTGAGTTACAGCCATTGGAGATGTGACTAGAGCTGCATAAACAGAAACAAAAGTGATTTAACTCCTAAATGGCAGATAACCGAGCAGTGAGACTGGAGGGGCATGATCTACACACCAAAACCGCTTCATTAAAGGAACACTGTAGTCACAAGAATAATTACAGTTTAATGTTATTGTTGTGGTGTCTATAACATGTCCCTGCAGGTATTTTCATGTAAACACTGTCTTTCCAGAAAAAATAATAATCAGTATTTACATTGGTCCCTAGGGACACTTCAAGTGACAGTCACTCAGACAGCCACTAGAGGTGCTTCTTGGGTCAGTACTGCACAACGTGCAGCATCTCCGCGCTCTGCATGGAGACGCTGAACTTTCCACATAGTGATGTATTGATTCAATGGATCACTTTGAGGAGATGCTGAATGGCATAGGCAGCATTTGTCTCTGCCCCCCCCACCCCGCTCCTGGGCTGAGATTAGCAGAATTGTACAATCTCACCTGGCTGAGACAGTCGATTCTGATTATGTCAACAAAGGAGGGAAATCGGGATGGGGCCAGCGCCAGCAGACCTGCACAGTTCTGGAATAAAGGTGAGCAAAATACCATTTTAAGGGGTATAAAGGGGGTGGGGGGAACTAACCACCTAAACAGTTAGTTTAGCACTATAGCGTCAGGAATAGATGTTTGTGTTCCCCACCATTTAGTATTCCTTTAAGAAAAAGTTTTTTTTGTACGTACAGTATCCTTCTAATGAACAGTGGCTGTTGTAACTATACACATCCTATTACAGTGATGGGATCTAAGAATGATGATTTTTTTTTCAATGGCAGAAAAGTTGAAATAGGCAAACGGATTTAGTTGATGATCAAAGTGTTTTCTTCCGATCCACAATCGTTTTCAGGCTCCTAACAGCCTTGATTACCTGGAGCTGTGCTCCAACCGGTCTCAGTATTCTTGCACATGAACCACAACATACAGTAGACCAGTAAGATTGCTGATGTCTCTTGGAGCTTCCTATCCATTGATGGAATTTACTCTCTATTTACACAAATGCGTTAAATTTACATATTATCCGCTGGCTGACATCTGCAATACACAGAAGGACTTACAAGATTTTAATGGGCTTGTTTAGCCTTCTGATATGTGTGAAAAAGATTTTACTTAAATTCTAGCTTTTTTTTAGAACACACACACACACACAAAAAAAGTAACTACAATGTTTTAAATAAATTAAAAATTGTTATTAACCCCTTAAGGACCAAACTTCTGGAATAAAAGGGAATCATGACGTGTCAGACATGTCATGTGTCCTTAAGGGGTTAAACATAACCCACTGACTGATCAGCTTCATTCAGAAGAGTGTTAATAAAATATATTGATCCAGTAATATTGGTCACTAAATTACTTCTGTAAATACAAATAGTATATGCAAGAATAAAACTGCTAAATTATAAATGGAGGTTAAATGGTCCTAATTATTATATACATAATGACCTGTCGGGCTACTGCATATGGTTAATCCCTATATGAAACCAAGTAAAAGCAATGTGATTTTATTTAGGATTTATAATGGTTTACAATGTGTGTATAACAGCCATATTCAGTTTGCATGAAAGAATACTGAATTTAAAAAAAAAAAAAATTTGGGTGGTTATGTGGCTTCTATCTTTTTTCAGAACAGACCTCTCACTTACGGTTTTATTTAGTGAAAAATAAAAATACTGAAAAGGTATCTGTTTGTTGTGATTTAATTTTACATTTTTATTTAATTTGTTTTACAGAATTATATTTAATCAAAAATAGGGGACTAGTGGAATATAAGAAATATCAATTTGCTCCTGTTATGGACATCATCTACTTTTGTCAGGCATAAATAGGGGGAAAGCAGGTGTCCTGTGCATCTTCTCACACAAAGAGCTGGCAAAGTTAAACACACACACACACACACACACATAAATGTGAAAGAGTGGATGACATCAGTCACCTTGCGCAATGGACAATTTGTTCCCGTGTATGTGTTTCTTCACACACACACGAGAAGTCATAGGTGATGAAAAGGATAGATGAATCTGTAAAGAGTTCTGTGGGTGAAGACCGTGACACCAAGACCACAGCTTTTAGTAGCTGCTTCCTGGCAAAAGAAAATCAAAATTTCTAGATTTGAAAACATGTTTTTTGAAGCGGAACAGGTGGACATAAGTAAAAAATGTGGAAAGACAATGCAAACTACAATAAATAGTATGGACACCAAAAATGTTAAAGGGACATTCCAGACACCACCAAGGATATTAAA
Organism: Pelobates fuscus; assembly: GCF_036172605.1. Taxonomy (NCBI): domain Eukaryota; kingdom Metazoa; phylum Chordata; class Amphibia; order Anura; family Pelobatidae; genus Pelobates; species Pelobates fuscus. Next base: position 17,692,539 of record NC_086328.1, read on the forward strand.
GACACCTCTCTAGTAATGATGCCACAATCATGATCTAGGGTTTGTGGATGTAAAATTAAAATACCACCCATCCCTAGTCCATCCTTCCTCCCAGGATTGTCCCTGTTTGAGAACACTTCCTGTTCCTATATTACTCTAACAAACAGCGAGATGCACTCCTCCAAGGACTAATCAATAGCACATGCGCTATAGTTACTGTAACAGAGAATGGAAGAACAGCCTCTAGGAGAGATCTATTGCTCTCCCGGTCACACATTTTCTGTACCAAATATGAACAGGTGAGGGACCATATCTACAAGAGTGTAGCTGTGGACTATACTCCTGATATCACTTATACCAGCTCTGGGCTACAATCTCTATATCCTGTGTATCCTGCTCTAGACCACTCTCTGGATAACGTATGAATAGACACCGCCCCAATTTCACTGCTTTGAATTCTAGTATTCTGTTTTTTTAGTCATACATTTCTGCGTAAATTGAAATCAAAATTGTTCTGTTTAATCATAAAAGATTTGCTCCTTAATGTGGGATTGTAAGTCAATTGGACAGCAAAACATTCTCTTGAACTTGTTTTCGAAGGCATTTGTTGACAACAACAGGAAAAGAGATCATAGGAACCGCCAATAAGTGTGGAAATCAATTATTTTTTAATTGTATAAGAGTACACTACGCTAATTAAAACTAGTATTTCTTGCAATGCCAAAGGCAAAATTAATTATTAATTTTTATTAATATTCAGAAGTATCACACAGAATATATTAGAAGGGTTTGTGGCTGCGACTGGGATCTTATATGGGTTTTGCGAGGCATTAGGTGCATCACTAAAATCGGAATAGTTAAACAGTCCTGTAGAGGAAATATTTATCAAAAAATAAATTACTCTTTAAAGTGGTTATTCAGTGACAGAACATGAAATGTTGGAAAAGATTATTTAAAATTCAGAAATGCTGCCTTACAACTGCTTAAGTTGACAAGTATAAATTCATATTCTTTTTCAATTGTTACGGTGAATTGGTATGTTAAAATCCTTTATTTCTGCTAAAGCAAGTTCCTTTTTTCTCCTCTACGCTTCTATTGCCCTCCTGGCAGTGAGAATACTCTTGGATTATTATTTACTAAAGTCTGAATACACACTAGATTAGCAAAATTTGGTAAGATATCACAGGATTTTCCTAGGATTTCCAAATCAGATGTTTACTATACAGTGGTAAAATCCAAGAATCACATCAAATGTGCACATCTTATTCATCAACTTTGAAGTGTGAATTAAAAAAATATTAAAAATAATAATAATTAGATATACAATAAGCATAAATTCTATACAAAACTAAAAGATTCGGATATTTATCAAAGATGAAAAAGTTGCCAAGTTCTTCTGGAATGTTCACAAAATAAGAATAATTTTAGAAATTAAATGCAGCTAGTGACCAATTGTTGTACAGTTAAAAAACAAAACAAACAAACAAACATAAAACATGGGATTCCCCATAACCTTTATTAAGCAGTAGGGGGCCTTAGATGTGGGCCTTACTATTCCCTCCCGCAATATGCAATGGTGCAAGGTTTAAAGGGACTCTCCAGGCAGCCGAATTTACTCACCTGGTTCCAGCGCCGGGAGCCTTGTGAAGCCACGCCCCCTATTTCGTCAAAATGACGAAATAGGCGGGCGCGAGCAGGGAGCAATCAGACGCTTCCATTTGGAAGCATAATTTCTCCCTTGTGCGCATGCGCGGCTCCGCTGCACATGCGCACATACTTCAGAGGGCGGCATTTGTGCCGCCCTCTGAAGTCCTGAGTGCACTACCGCAAGCTGAGCTGACTGACAGATCTGTGCAAATGTCAAAGTGGCTATAGGTGTGCAGGAGCTGGACTGTAGGTGCCTAGCCGACTCCGATTTTGTTCAAACAACTTAAAATATTTTGACTAAGAACCATGGGATAGCATCCGCACCCAAAAGCACCATATCCTCTTTATGAACATATAATGGTTATGGTACATAGACAGCACCTTTAGGGAAGATAGTGACCTACCACTGCAACTAATCCTCAGAATTGGTCTGATTTCTACTGAATGATTAATTCAGATTTCCTGATTTTCAGACAACTCCCCCTAATCATTATCGCACACCACATTTCCATCCCTCTCAAGCTCTTAGCTCCCTGACATTCTGTACCTGTCAGACTGGTAATGATTGACAACACACAATATCCATAGGCTGTGCAAGACAATGTGTGTTCTTACAAACCTCCATCTTTTACTAAAATTCTGATGCAAAATTCATTATCATAAAAACCAAGGGAATGTTCTTGCGGATTGCTTCACTTCTAGCATTTGAAACGGGCCAGAACCAATTTCATTTGTGTGATCCAGTATTGTAATGAAACGAAGGAAGAAGCAGGTTTAAATATTTGCATTTTAAATATTTGCATTTTCATAACAAACCACTAAAAATCGATCTAAGCATAACAAACACCGAATATACTTTTTAAGAAAAAAGGAAAGCAAATCCTATCCTATTTTACGTTCCCAAGAGTCTCCTGTGTTGGTAGTAGTTGACACTATTTTAAAATACTTTTACATAACAAAATATATTTCTTAAAATTAACTCTTAGTTGATCTTATACAATAGGGAGATAATGCCATACCAAAGCTTTATTAGTTTCATTTCTAACATGCTTACATATTCCACAGTACTGTGCAATGATATACAAAAATAAAACCCAAAACAAATATAAATCTGTCTCTTTCCGGCATCCTGAATATCTGTGATCAGTATTTTGCTTTTCCTTTGTGTGATACTAATATATACTGACTAGTATTGGCATATTTCAGTGTTATGGATGTGTATCTGTACAAATAAACGGTAGCTTTAAAAAACAAACAAAAAATATCCGTAGATCACACATATTCACAAACATCACCTTTAATTCAAAGTTTACTTATAATTCAATGCCTCTAATTGTAAGGCCTTGTGCTGTACAGCCAGCCTCTGTGATGTTGGTTTCATAGAATACAATATATAACGAGGATACCACTAAGGAGAAAGATTCTCCGAGGATTATGAAAGCACATCACCAGAACAAACCTGACTAAATAGGTCCCTTGACACCAATTTTCTCTTTCTTTGGTGCAGCCAATCCACTTTATTTTATTGATCGAGCACACTACAAACAGCTTCCAACCAGCCCTCTCAAGCCATAATATATGAGACGCCCTCTGCAAATCTAAAACATCTCTTCTAAATAGTTGTTCCTTTTGCACATTAAATTATTATTTTAATCTCTGTGTTTTTAGGCAAGTAATAAGTGGATTATTTATTCTAGTGAGTGCTTCATGTAATCAAGATAAAAGTTTTGGAAAATCTTTCTGATTAGCATAACTGCAACGCTCGGTGAGACAGGGATTCATTGGTAGCCATAAATGACAGCGTGAAAATAGATGTGGAAAAGAACATTCGCTGCCTCACACAGGGACAAGAAGTGGTTTCTATTTTTTATTTCTATTTTCTTGTAAACATTTGTGTGCATCTTTAACGTAACATCAATTGGGCACGTTCTACTCTGCCAAATAAATTGCTGTTTGCATGCCTTACATTTCAATAAACACAAAGCACTTTATTCACTAAAGTCTGAAGTGCTGTAAATGGGAACCCTATTGGCAAGATATAGACAGAATTAGGTTGTCTGTAAAAATCCTACAACTGCGATACAGTCTTTTCTTAATTTTCCTATTCAGGTTTCATTGTTTAGCAAATAAACCCCACAATCTAAACCACAAATCTCTACTATATGACAGGAGAAAATTTAAATAAACGTCGAAAAATGTAAATAAATAGCAGTTTGTTTGTCTTATTATTGTTGGACAAACAATTTTATAAAAAAAAAAACCCCAAAAAACAAAACAAAATTATTTGATGGTATAAGACAGGGGGGCCCAAAAGGTAGATGCCCAGATGTTGTAGAATTACATCTCCCAAGATGCTTTGCATGCCTTTGCTTGCCTTTAGAATGACAAAGCATCATGGAAACTGTAGTTTTAAAACATCTGGGAGTCTACCTTTTGAGCACCACTGGTATAAGGAATAAGACATCATTAGACTGCATGCCCAGCAATCCATGCACTTACCTGGTCCTGGGAGCTCCTCTCTCTTTCCTCCCGCAAGGCCGTCTGCAAAGAGCGCTGGGAGGAACTGACGTTATCGCGTGTGACCTCACTTCCTCGCAGTACCGGGAGGGGAGGGCTGCCACTCGCACATCTCCACCGGCGGGCAGCAAATGGGGGCCCACGGCACTGGCATAGTGGGGAAGCCAGCAGATTCCCTCTTCACTAATATGGGGCCCAGCTCATTCCAGGACATTACATTGTCCCGGAATGAAGGTGCCCGGGACCCGGGACAGACCAACAAAATGAAGGTCTGTCCCGGGCAATCCGGGACACGTGGGCACCCTATAACACAAGTGATATGAGACGACTAACTTAAATGAGAGTAGACAGATAATATTTCCTATTTATTTTATTCAGTACTTTGTATGGCATTAAAGGAACACCCCGAGCACCATATGGTATTTGACCACCGTAGGTCACAGTCACCGTAAGTCAGAAGCTGAGGTCTCCTAGGCGTCCGCTGCTGCTTTGTCTACAGAGGGCAATTTTGTTAGCTCCACCGAGCTAAGCCTTGCCTGAGACCGTCAGCTAAAGAGCGTGGACCTGCACCGCTGGGCTTAGCTCAGTCTAGGAGTTTGTGTCTAAAGAGGAGGTAGGCACCAGGCCTACCGACCCAAGGTAAGTGGGCAAACCACTCTGAAATGATTTGGCTTATTACCCTGAGAGGACAACCAGGCACTTCAGGCACCATAACCACTACATCAAAGTGGTTATGTAGTGGTTATGGTGTTTGAACTATTCCTTTCATACAGGTGTAAATGTACAAATGTTCTGTAGAAAGATCCTATGGAAAATTGATTTGGTAACCAAGATGATCTCTAACAGTTCTGTGCCAGCATGGAATTCCCTTTCTTATCTAGCATTTGTAAGAATTATTTTGTTCTAGAATTATTTTGTCATTGGTGCTTAAAGGGGTTGTACTGCACGCTAAACCTCAATTGCTTCTTCTTTTCTCCCTTTTTTGCACAGATGCTGAGCAAGAAGTAAGACGAGTTTGCCAGCTCTTTGGGCACTGCCCAACAGAAACTTTCCTGAATACATGAAATGTGAACGGTTCTATTCTTTTCTTTGCAGAGTAAATGTTGCAACTCAGGCCTTAGGTTCAATAACGTCCACCACAAGGGACTTGTGACCTATATGCCAGGTGACTTGGTGGCTGTGGCTCTCAGAGTGTTTTTCATTGCATAGAAAAACAAAATTCAGACATTTACTTCCTCAAGATCTCTTAAGACTACCAACACAATTTACCACTGTCCAGTGTGTTTTTCTAACAGGTCTATGCATAATCACAATACAAAACAAACATTAGCATCATCTAAAAATGTTTCATCCATTATCTAAAAATGTTTCATTAATCAACATGATTTGAGGAATTCAATATAGACTGATAAATAAAGGGAGCATAAATGTATCCATTTTTAACAGACAGAAATGTACTTTTGTCTAGAGGACTGCTACTGAGAAGCATAAAATGGATCAATTACTGCAACCAATGATGATAATTGATGCTAGTACTTTCACTAGTAGAGAGAACCATTAAATCTTCACATGGGTTCCGCTTTACAATGAGAAGTCGGAATTTTACAAATAAATTAGATTTTTGAATAATACAACATTATGATAAATATTAATACAAATCGCCAAAATACTGATTTGTGCTTAATGATGTATTATCTTTAGTTGAACAGCAATCTAATCAGTCCATGTAAGTACATCTCATTGACAGCAAATATTGTAAAACAAACCGGGCGCTCCCTGCACCAAACGTCTACCCCTCTCTTCTGTGGCCTAATATGCAAATATGTGCATTAGCCATTCAAATCTGGACAGCAACAATAGACAGAGTGCTAGATGTGAGTTAGCAAATTAGCGACAATATGTTCATTTTGTCCAGGCCATGAAGAAAATAGACAGAGGCTAGTTAAACTGACCTGGGAAGGTTTAAAAGCACCAGTTCTCTCTGGGAGCTCCAAGGATGATTTAAAAAAACAAAGTTAAAAATTTTTTAATTCAATAGAGCTTTTTTCCCTTTTGATCCACACGCAAGCTAAGGGATCAGCAATTGTTTCTGACACTCACAATAATATTTCGCAGAACTGAAATTTGTAATCGGTACACAGAAAAGACGCAAGCATTCAACACATTCCAGCGAGTTCAAGCCAAGAGCCAAGAACAATGACAGCAGGGGTTACACCAAACAGCTAACCTGACAAATACTTGTTTGAGTAGAGCCTTCATCACCATGTTCCCATTTGACTAAACTGTCACAATTTATATGAAGGTTTTTGCTTTTATAATGCCACTCAACACTGTTATACCTTAGAAGTACCCTGACGGACAGCCACCAAATAGATGGGATTTTTTTACAGTTGTCACAGAGTCTCTTCCACCCATTTTTAAGTTAGGAGGCCCTTTCATTAATGGGACTGGCACTTATGCATATTGCCTCATGCTTTATAAAACTTGGGACAAACTATTTTCAGGGAGATTTCTTACGGACAAGTTGGAGATATCTCCAGAAGAGAGATCTATTGGAGCTGCCAGATGTGGACATTGCTACAAAATATTTTGGTCTTTATAAATCAGACTACAACACAAAATCCACAGGTTCGACATGTAGGATGCAATTTATTGAGGAAAGGACCAAAAAAAAAAACAATACAATATACATGATAAACGCCATTGGGTGAAATTTTGCATTGTTATTTTTTTTGTGGTCCTTTCCCCAATAAATTGCACCGTGCATCATACCTGTGGATTTTGTATTGTATTCTTCTATTTGAGAGGTTGCGGACCTCTACTACTGAGTAGTAGGAACTAGTGCTGATGTGCACTAGTTCCTTTACTGTTTTCCCAAGAGTGCTACACCATTTCAACTTCTTTTTAAATCAGACTAATAATACCAGAAAACCTTCTAAAGCAGCGCATCCCTTTCTTAGCTAATCATATTGAATCCATGTAGGGACTCAAGATAAACTATAATTTAGAGGCAGCTTACTTCCAGCACTACTGCCTTTGTAAAATGAAAAAAAGAGGACGTCAGGGGTCCATATTGTCCGTTTAAGTCTTACAATTGTTTTCAAGAAATTGTTTTGAGATTGAGGTAAAATAAGGTTGATGATCAACTTATCTAAATTAGAATTTTCTAAATAATTACTATCAAATGTAAGATATGTCTGTAGTGGAGGCAACCATCTTTGAAACCACATCAGCTACATCTTCTCTTTTATATTACCAAGAATTTTCCAAGAATGTCAGGCTAATGAGCTAATAAAGACTTTAGATACGTCTGGTGCTCATATAAATAAGCAGTTTGCCGAGCAAAATGCTTTTATCAAAAAGCAATACAGATTTTGATATGATTGGGAGAACTGTTCATTTCTTACAGTCTATACTGAAATTAATTATACCTCGTTCTATTAATTGAACCAACAGTATGAAAAATTAAATTTTCTACCTGTCTGGCAAAAAAAGATACTGCAGCTACAATTAGGATTAATGTTTATACCTTAATGTTAATAAATGCTGTTTGAAAAACACTATACAGATTTTTTTTTTCTTTTTCAATCTCTTGTCCATTCCACAAAATTACAAGAAGAAAGCATGGAAAAAATAAATAAATCACAAAACTTTTTGGAAAGTAAAGCTTACAGGGTACAACTCATACTGGTTGAGTTTTGCATATCTACGAGCATAGTTTTTTGTTGTGTTTTATGATTATTATTATTATTTGTATTATCTTCGGGGTTACATATTATATGTTTCTAAGTTTGCTCCTATCATTTTGTGTCTAAAATAGAGGAGAAAATAAAGGGAGGCCATCACTTCCCACACTATTTGAAAAGATTTTAAGTGGAAAAAGGTATTTAGTATTTTTAATAAGCATCTTCAATACTATTGAGCTAGTTTCTTTGTTCATATCACAAGATTAATTATGCTGTCAAGCACTTTCAAGGCCTGCTTAACAAAGATTCAGTGATATAATGGTTTGCTTCGTATCGCTTTTTTTCTGCATAGCAATCACAATCAGCATTAAACAATTTAAAACCCTTTCACCATCCGGAAGTTCTGAAGTGGCTTTTAATCAACAAAAGTAATTTTGCAAACAACTCATTGCAGTGTTTCTAACAATACCCAAGTTGTGTTTAATGCAATGTAATAGTTTACAAATCCACAGTAACAATTGTTTTGTGTGTGTGTGTGTGTTAACATATTTATGATTAATAGATTTGGTAAAACTTTTAATGCAAAATTCTCATAACTGTTTGGACATTAAATGGTAAGAAATTGATTAAGTACAGGATTCATTTTAATAGATGAGAATAAAAAAAGCTTACATATTTTTTTTTTTTAAGTGTCGACTACTAATTTGTGGTGTATGTAGATGCAAAGACAATCTGACTCAATAAAATAAGAAAAAATTTATATATGTAGAAACCTACTCAAGAACTATATCTAGAAAATAAATGTAAAAAAATAAATAAAATGATGACAGCGTTAACACCACAAGATGATTTAACGCAGTCACTGGCATTTTTTTGTTGACCAACACCCTTGAAAATATATTTTCTAACATTGCACAGAAAAATACATAAATAAATATAGAAAAAAAAATAAAACGCATAAAAATATAATTTAGCAATTTTGTTCAGAAGGAATTTTTATTTCTCTAAGGCAAAAATATATTGCACTTCTGTCATTTCATTCCAGCACATTTATAAATGAAACTAACCTGCTAATGACACCTTTAAAACATTCATTTTTTAACAGGAAAAAAAGATGCTAGGAGCATTCATTTGTAGGATCTCTGCGTGTAGTAATTAGCAACTTCAGCAGTGATTTTTATGCTGTAAACCTCTTGCATTTGACACTATCCTAACCCAAGAAAAAAAGTGACCCTAGGATACAATGCCACAGGACAACTGGAGCAAATCCTGTCATAAGAAATAACAGGGTCAGAAGACATTACTAATGAAGTCATAGCAACTGGTGTATAGAACCAATCAGAGAATGCAACTGTCTGTAAATGAGGATATAATTAGCAGAAAAAATAATATGCTTTGGTTTTATACTTGGGAAGCCTGTAATGAAAGTAATGACTGGCTACCAAGCAAAATTCCGAAGAAGAAGAGCAAACACTGGGCAGCAAAAGCATCTAATTAGCAAAATGAAGCATCTTTTGTAAATGTGTATTGCAAAGGTTGAAGAATGAATAGAACTTTAACAGAACCCTCAAAAGATAAAAATATATATATTTAGAATGTCTACATGCAAAAAAAAATAAAAAATACAATGATACAAAAAAATTTATTGATATAATTAGCTCAATTAACGTTTTTGGGTTTTTTTTGTTTCGTTTTTAAACGCAGTATCATGGGACCGAGATATTTCAAGTATGTTATAACGCAAACAATAGTAATCATATATTGTGATAATTAAATGTTTTCATCCATCTGTCCATCTACCTTTCTATATATCACGAGATAGGTTTAAAGTAAAACTAAGAGAATGCCCAAAAAAGTGTTTATTAACTGCATTGTTCTTTTATCTCCCAGGGAAAAAAAAGAAAGAAGAAGAAGAAAAAAAAAAAAGGAAAACACATTGGTATACAGTCCATAGCAGTTATCTTTTTCCAATTAAAAATTACATAGCGAAAAGCATTATTTTTGTCAAGCGCTTAATTAGTATTGATATTTTCTTGCAAAACTATTTTTTATTATTATTTTTTTTCTATTATTTTTGGCATGTTCGCTATTCCTATTTTTGTATGTAATTGTGACAATTAGCCATGTATACCGTGTAGCCCTGCTTACAATTCACTGTCAGTTACATGCTATTGTTATGCCCTCATGTAAACACCAAGCATAATTTATGACCATATAGCTTTGGAATGTCTATAACATTAAAATACTTATAGTACAGCATTTTTTAATTAAAACTATTCATCAGAAGAAGTCCAGGTATCACGCGTCTCCTTCTTTGCGGTGGGGGGTTCTGGCAGGGAGACTGAACAAAATGATGGTGCAATAAAAACGGTATTTGCCAAGATTCATAGAACTTAGATAAAAATGTTTGCAAATGCATTCAGGAAATTAATTTAAAAACTTTGTACATAAACATTAGGGCTGCTGTTGATTACATGTGAGTGTAAATTAAGAAAAAAATATTTTGCATTTGTATTAGCTGCATTTTTAATTTACTTGTGCTAAAAATAAGACGTTCCTTCAGCAAATCCTTAATATTTACTGTGTGTTAAATGGGCAGTATTGATTCAAGCCCTTAATCTGTAAAGGCTGAATAATACAATATATAAAGTGTATGCAATACCAATTTCTACAATGTAAAACGATAGGCAGTGCCCTTATTGAATCGACTGTATTGTGCTGTCTCGGTCAAATTACACTTCATAATATCCTTACCTACCGTCCAGTACTGCACAATATGTGGGGAGTATATATGATAAACAAATGATCAATGGCATTAACACATTGATAATAAATAACAGTAAAAATAAACAGTGTATATTGGGATTTTATCAATAAAGATTAGACAACGCTCCATTGATTCAGTATTACTATATATATATATATATATATATATATATATATATATATATATAGAGAGAGAGAGAGAGAGAGAGAGAGAGATTTATAAATATATATATATATATATATATATACACACACACATATTGTTAAACCTCAGAATATACACACACATGCGCGCACACACACATTACATTCTGTGAGCTTTGAAGTTGCTGTTTAGTGAATGCGCTGGATCTTGTATGTTGTATGAATCAGCCCCAACAGGAGAGACAGACAGAGACAGAGACAGAGTGTGTGTGTGTGTGTCCTGATGAAAAATTAGGGAGTAATCTGAAACATTGATAGAATTATTTTTTGTTTTGTTTTCTTTATGTTTTGTTGTTTGTAAGAAATCGGAGAGTGCTATGCTTTCAGAATACACACATACACATAAACACACACAGACAGAGTGGATTAAGATTATGTCACTAGGCATTACCCCAACATGCAAAGCCTAGGACAGGGGTAGGCAACCTTTTAGCAGCACTGTGCCGATAAAGGATTGTGATGTCACGTAGCGTGCCGATCCTCAGGCTCGTCGCTACCAGGAAAGCTAACCAAGCAATTGCTTTGGGCCCCGAGCTGGCCTGGGCCCCCAAGCAGGGCTGGCGCTTCCTATAAGGCTGCAGCTGCCTGAGCGCTCTATAGAGAGCCTCAGGCGGCTGCAGCACTGCCTCTCTCGTCACCTCCCCTTCCCTGTAGCGTGGCCGAGCTCCTCTTCCTCCTGTCAGTCCGGCCGGGTACCACGCGGTACAGGAGATTCAGTTTCCTGTTCCCGGCCGGACTGACAGGAAGTGCACCCTGAGCTTGGTCAAGCTACAGGGAAGGGGAGGTGAGAAGAACATAGGGAGGGAGGGAGGGGGGGAGGGGTAAAAAGAACATAGGCGGGGGAGTAAGAAGGAGGCAGGGGAGTAAGAAGGACACGGGGGAGGGGAGTAAAAAAGGACACGGGGAGGGGAGTAATAAGGACACAGGGAGGGGAGTAAGAAGGACACAGGGGGAGGGGAATAAGAAGGACAGAGGGGGAGGGGAATAAGAAGGACACAGGGAGGGTGGGAGGGGAGTAAGTAAGAAGTAGTAAGAAGAACATAGGGCGGAGTAGTAAGAAGAACATAGGGAGGGGGAGGAGTAAGAAGAACATTGGGGCAGAAATAAGAACATAGGGAGGGGGGAAGGAGTAAGAAGAACACAGGGAGGGGGAAGGAGTAAGAAGAACGCGGGGGGGGTGAGGAGATGAGGAGAACACAGGGAGGGGGGAGGTGAGGAGAAGGGGAGATTAGGAGAACACAGGGAGGGGGTAGAGAAGGGGAGATGAGGAGAACACAGGGAGGGGGGGTGAGGAGAAGGGGAGATGAGGAGAACACAGGGAGGGGGGGTGAGGAGAACACAGGGAGGGGGTGGAGAAGGGGAGATAAGGAGAACACAGGGAGGGGGTAAGGAGAACACAGGGAGGGGGGTGAGAAGAAGGGGAGATGAGGATAACACAGGGAGGGGGGTGAGGAGAAGGGGAGATGAGGAGAACACAGGGAATTTTCAATTGTTGAAAATGTTCAAGTTTTATGCACATTATATGCAACAGCAATATTTGCACTGTAAACCTTTTTTATTTATATAAAGTGTGGGTGAACTTAAACTGTATGGCTATGCTGTGATTCCTGTAGGCTTTGCTTGCGGGGGGGGGGGGCACCATGTCCATTTTGCTTGGGGCCCCCAAATTCCTTAAAACGGCCCTGCCGATCCTATTTTTTAAATTGAGGTGTGTGTGCTGCCGTATTCTGCTTGTGTTATTTATACTGTAATTGCTTTGTATCGTTGTATTTGTGCATATATGAGCTATTATATTGTATATGTTCATTAGTAGTTTATGGTATCGTGTATGATACATATATGGTGGTGGGCTGTGTATGAGGGCTGCTTGTGGAATTGTGTGTAGATGGATATGTCACATTGTGTGTTAGGTAGTTTATGGGGGCTGTTTGGGGGTTTGCATGTGAGAGGCTGCATGTGGGATTGTGTGCATGTATGTAGATTGTTAGTGGTGTTGCGTTTGTGGGGATTGTGTGCATGTATGTAGATTGTTAGTGGTGTTGCGTTTGTGGGGATTGTGTGTATGTTTGTGTGTGGGCTGTTCGTATTATTTGTATGAGGGGAGGCTTATTCTGCAGGTCTGTGTATATCTAGCAATGTGGGTGGCTTCCCTGGGTTCCAGTGGGGACCAGCCTGGGCAGGTACAGGTCAAGGACAGGAGCTGCAACATCAGCTGTGGGCTGCTCTACTACAGTGTGGATTCCCATTCACAAGTGCTGGGAGGAAGTGATCTGAGATCACTTCCTATAAGTGCTGCAATGCATAAATTGAGGATTGTCCTTCATTACCTCTTTGTATTAGCAGATATCTGAAGTTTCACTGAGACTCCTGATAGGCCAGACCCTGTTTGGCTCTAGCAGCCTTGAGTGCCGTGGAAAGACACCTCGAGTGCCGTGCATGGCACTAGTGCCGCAGGTTGCCTACCCCTGGCCTAGGATAACCGTAACAGACTGCACTGAAAAAGATGTATTATCGGTCCTTAGAGTGGCGAAATTTAACGCACAATATAGAGGAAACGTACTTAAATACAAGCATAGGTCAGGATAACAGAGAGACAGTGTAAACGAGTACTAACTGGAATCAGGTAAATGGTATAGCAATAGAACAGGTTAACAAGTTAGAAAAATGTTGCAAGGAAACTCTGGGTCAGGAACAAAGCCAAGGTCAATACCAGAAATATCACAATGTAACACGGAACGCACTAAAAGGTACTGAGAACCTGGGGCACAGTACATGGGGCCGGAGGAGTTTAAATACTGTTATGTATGATTTGATTGGTCCATGTCATGCCTGCGACCCCAGAACCTGTGTGGACGCGGACAAACATGAACCAATCCATGTGCCCTGTGTTTCTTTAAGAACACATTCAGAGTGTGAGCAGCGTTCTCAATGCTGGGATTTGGGCCACGTGAACGGTTATTCCATTTCAGTGCACGTGGCCTGTTCGTAGGTTCTCGATTAGCTCAAGGACTGGGTAAGTATTGTTACAGATTCATAAATTAAAACTAGGTTACTGTTCGCAAAACTAAATAATTTTTAGAATGTGGGTTACAAGATAAGTTTAAAATTTTAAAAATAAATAGCAGAAAGCCATTTTTCAAAAACAAAAATTTAAATACAAGCAGACGTCACCATTGGATTTCATGGAAAAAGGACAAAAACAATAAATATTTCCATTTTATCAAAGACCAACCACCCACCTAAACAAACAAAACAAACAAAAAGCAGATATTCACTCAAAATATTACACAGTAAGAAATCACTTTAAGTAAACATTTATACACACACACAAACATATAGAACAAGCAACGCATATATAAAATATCTAAACAAATATATGGAATACTCTCTACAGAGATACAGACCACAGCTGGCTATAGTAGAAATAGCTATATGTGTGTGTGTGTGTGGTGGAAGATATATAACAATCATAATATAGAGTATAGAAAAACATGATTCCAGACTTCAACTCATTTTTATTTATTTTTTTACAATATGTTACATCAAGGGATTTTCACATTTTTAATTTGAAATATGTTTTCTTGTATTTAATTTTGCTTCTAACAGTTTGCAATGTTTATTTTTAAAGTGTCAACATTTTATCACCAAATATATGGAATGCAATACCTTGAGAGGTTTAGTTGGCACAAACAGTAGATGATTTCAAGAAAAGGTATTGTTTACAATAATTGTTCAGTACATTTGGGGAGGTATCAGGAGAATAAAGAAATATGAAAGTAATTTAAACACTTTTTTTTTTAGCTAGAATGATACCATTCCGTAATCATCATCTGCATCGGAAAACATAAATGTATTGTTAGTCTGTCAGAAACACGATTCCAGTGCATTAGATGAATGCTGCAGACAATCTTAGACACAACACACACAGGTCTTCTGTCCCTTTTACATGTTCCCTATTTTTTGCCTCTTGATTTAAAAGAACACTCAAGCATTAAAAAACAATATATTATTCACTTGGGTTGTTTCTTTTTTTTATCATAGCTTACTTACTACACACTCCATAAAAAAGAAAAATTTTAAAGTCATTAAATTAACTGTATTCTAGTGCCAGAACAGTCTCTCCTCACTGAAGCCCATGCTATCTATGGTGAAAACAGCAACTTATCAAGGTTAGTATATCTGGAAAACGCAAACCTAGGACATGTTGTCTAGAAAACATATTAACACTCCTTAGAAAAACAGAAACTAACATTAAAGACAGTGATGCAGTCTGAAGACAAAATGAGTACTCCAAGAAACAGGTCAAGGACAGGGAGCACAGAAATACACAAACTCGATAAACTAGCCAATGTCAGGGAAAGTGTAAATGATGCCATGTCAATCAGAATAAATGCGCACGCACTTAGTGATCAAAGACAGTGATAGGTCAATAGGCAAACAGAGGAGTGGTCATAAATACTCTATGGTCTGCTTTAATTGGTATGTGGAACTTGCATGTCCTGCATCTCAAATATGATGCGGACAGCTGTGGCTCCAAAATATGACACAGGCCTGAATGGTCATCAAAAGGACGCAAAGACAGAATAATACACGTTAAAAATGACTAACAGAGTATTTCACTGTGTCAAATAGTGTGTAGAGAATATGACACAACCCTGAAGAAGCACTAAGAGCCTACAGTGCACACAGTCTGCCTTCAATGTTTCTCTATGAGAAGCATAAGCAGTTAGTAGGGATGTTAGTTGACATAGGGCTGAACTATGAACCAACAAAACTGAATTAGTTATGAGAAAAGTGGAGTTAAATGAAAGTGAAAGACTCCAGACTCTATAACCAATTTAATGAGATGAAGAGATGCCTAGAAAGTCCCTTTATATTTATCTCTTAAAATAGTAGATAACCAAAGCATTGATTTGTGGACCCAGGACATACTTGAAAACGAGAGAAATCTCAATGTATCTTTCCTGGTAAAATATTTTATAAATAAAAATAAATAAATAAATAAATAAATAAAGGAGTCTTGCTGTTTGGAGATGTTAAGTGATTGGGTGAGAGGGAAAATTGGGGATATTTAACCCCTTCAGGACGGAGTCAATAGTACACGTTCTGATCAAAACAAAACGTAAACAAAAACTGGAATTTGCGCTATATGTCTGTTCACCCGTAGTTCACCTCTTTCATATTAAATGCACCCACACTTATTATATATCATTTTGTTCAGGAGAAACAGGGCTTTCATTTCATATCAAATATTTGTATATGAAACAATTTATTATGAATAAAATTAAAAAAAACTGTGAGAAATTTAAATTTTTTTTTTACATTTGTAGTTCCGCCTCACATTTTAGCTGTAAATGTCATAATACTGTTAGGTTTTACTGCAACAAACTGCACATATTTGTAATCAGCGATGTCTCACGAGTACAACAGTACCCCCCATTAACAGGTTTTATGGTGTTTTGGAAAGTTACAGGGTCAAATATAGAACGTTCCATTTTCAAAGTAGACAACCCAAGGTATTGAACGTGGGGTATGTTTAGTTTTTTTTAGTAGCCACTTAGTCACAAACACTGGCCAAAGTTAGCGTTCATATTTGTTTTTGTGTGAAAAAAGCAAAAAACTAATATTTGGCCAGTGTTTGTGACTAAGTGGCTACTAAAAATGACTGGACATACCCCATTTGCAATACCTTGGGTTGTCTACTTTTGCAAATGGTATGCCATCATAGGGGTAATTCTTATTCCTGGGCTACCATACGGTCTCAAAGGCAACATAACTAATCTGGCAAATTTCAATGTCAAAAAAATGAAATGCAAGCCTTATATGTGACTCTCTAACTTTCCAAAACACCATAAAACCTGTACATGGGGGGTACTGTTATTCTCGGGAGACTTCACTAAACACAAATATTAGTGTTTTAAAACAGTAAAACATATTACAACAATAATATAGTTCATAAAAGTGCCGTTTGTTTGTAAAAAATGCAAAAAACGTAACTTTTACTTAAAATATCATCGTTGTAATACAATTTACCAGTTTTAAACACTAATATTTGAGTTCAGCGAAGTCTCCCGAGTAAAACAGTACCCCCTATATACAGGTTTTATGGTGTCTTGGAGAGTTACAGGGTCAAATATAGTGCTTGCAAATTAAATTCTCTGCACTTTCTCCCTGTGTTGTCAGGCATGTCAATCAAATTTTAATTAATCAAATGACATAATTATGTTAAAAAATTACTTAAATATACACGTAGAATTTTAATATATATGCATTTATAGGTATATAAATTCTACGTGTATACTAATGTAATCTTTTATGTAATTCTATGTATTTATCTCTATATATATTTGCGGTTATTTGTATTTTATATATATATATAGATATATATAGAATGTCATTCTAAGTGTATTCTGTTTCCAATATATATATATATTAATAACAAAATACAGTTAGAATGAAATTACATATGAATATATAATTTATTTTATATTTTGTTTCAAGATTTTATTTATTTATTTAATTATTTTATTTATTTATTATTGTAATTATACGTATATATATAATATATATATGTAGATCTATTATATATATAATATATATACATATTATATATATGTAACGTCATTCTAAGTGTATTTTAATACTAATATATGTACTTATATTAATATTAAAATACACTATGTATGACGTTAAATATACATATATTATATATATATAAATATATTTATTTTATTTTCAAACATGTTTAATACTTTTTTTTTACACTACCTACCAGCAGGGGGACTGTCTAATATTTTAGACAGTCCCCCTGCTGGCAGATCCATAGCCAGCTATAGGGGGCCATGTGATCGCTCTTTGAGAGCGACCACATGGCCCCCGGGGGCCTCATTTGCCGGAGGGGGGCTGCCTGGGCTCTCAGACAGCCCCCCAGAAGAGGATCGCGGCGGAGGTGAGTACCTCCTAGCTCCTGGGGCTGCAAGCCGTTACGGCGTTCTATGCCGCCGCAACGGCTTTAAAGCCCTTTAAAGCCGCGACGGCATAGAACGCCGTAACGGCGTTAAGGGGTTAAAGATGCTGAAGAGGGAATAAAAACAATACGTGGTTGTCAAGAAGCAATTTGGACGATAGATGGTTGCTATGGAGACATTAAGGTGCTGCTGGATTGTCAGACGGGTGTAGAAGGAGTATAGAATAGTATGGAATGGGTTTGTAGCAAGGTTGGTGGCTGAATAATATTAATCAAATAGATCAAAAGATGCAGTAATTTGGGAGGCATGCTATTGGTCTGGGATAGGCAAGAGAAAAATAAAAATCCTGAATGATATAAAGTCATCAGCAATTTTGTGTGATGTACAGACACGGAGCTTTTGTCTGTGTTGTGTATTTGTATATGTCAAAGTTTGTAAGAGTAGAGTGTGATGCTGGCAAAAGGAAGTGCCAATTAGTAAAGCTAATTTATGCTACAACATTCTAAAACAAATTGCTTGCATTAAAAGCGGACACTTTAGTATAATCCTAACTTACTGTGAAGCCCCATTATTTCTGGATCAGGATATTCAAATAAACAAATGTCAAATGGGTGAGTTGGGGGGAAATGGGGAATCTGGATTTTGATGTACTTGTTATTTCAAACTGGAACACTTAGGAATTTTGAGTCAAACCCTTAATCAAACAATATCAATGTTAATATGTTTGTGCAATTTAAGATTCGACAATTAGACATGTGTAAGTATTCAGTCTATATCCGGTAGAATGATTTATGAGTACAGTCACAGGGAGACAAGATGGTAATGTTTGGGGCTTGTTAATTTATATGGCAACTGTCGGCCATGGGTGATTTATATTCAATCAAATTTTTATGCACTATACTTTTTTTTAATGCATAGTGTGTATACACTTTGTCTCTGACTGGCAGAACATAGAACACAGTTTAGCTTCCATCCAACTATATCCTAGTGCAGCACAGCCAACGAAAGCTCATGGGTTGTATTCACTAAACTTGGAGTATTTCAGGTTATCAGTGGCCTAATATGTGCAATTTTCTTTTCTTCACGGTTCCTGTTTTAAGCCTGCTCTGTCCACAAAAAATTATTTATGAGATTGTCATGAAGAGAAAAAGGTGAAATGATTGTAATGGGATTTAAATGAAATTCCAACGTAGTCAAAAAATCTCATAAGACTCAGAAAGTGCTTATGGTAAAGCAGCAAGTTGACAAAACTTGACAAAATGTAGTGCTTTATAGCGACACTTGATCTATGTAGACTACGAAGGTCTTACCTCCTAGGCTTACTTCTAAAATATAGCATATGAAAACTCTGAGAACAGACAATAGCTTGGAGAAGCTCGATAGCTTGCCCTTCGGTAAATCCACGCTCAGGTCTCAAAATAGTTTTTCCTTACTTGTGGCATTACACAGAGACCATAGTCCAAAGCATATCAGACCGATCCCGCCTGTAAGGTCAGACCAGAACTGAAATGCTGCGCAAGATACCACGTTTCAGCCTCCTTTGGGTATCATGAATGAGGTGTAGCTGATGCCCCTATACGCACAGTGAGCACAGGGTCCACGTCTGGATTACCCTTTTAACTAAAATATGTTAAGGAAGAGGCATGCTGTCCAGTATTCCTCCATGTTACTTACATGTGGAGTCTTTGTGTTTCAGTATGTTTTCCAACAACCTAAAATAACGTAAGTGTCCCCAGTAAGAAAATACAGCCTCCAGGTCCAGATTTACCGACAAGCAGAGTAAGAAGCTGCTCACCTATCCCTCCTACCTGGCTGCCTTAGTCAGGGTTGAGGCTATTAAACTAGGGTCAGAAATATAGCTAATCTCCTTAATACGATTTCAGGAAGGTTTTTTGTTTAACAGCATATTGTTTGATTCCAAATAAACCCTATGACTCAATTACAATATATCAAAAAGTGATACATATTGTGACGTAATATGAGGCTTAATATTAGCATGCAAATATTAGCATATTTGTACCATGCCACTGAAGCTTGCTTCACTCATAATGTCATTTCTGAGCAAAGTGTCACTCAGTCACATTGTAAAATCACGGTGTTACTTCCTCTGATATAACTTTTTCAGGTAATTAAAGGATTACTCCAACCTTCATGAATAGTTCTTCTTAAGAAGTGGTCATGGACTAAGCAATCTGTACGTGCCACATTTTTGGCACCAATAAAGGCAGTGAGGGGTGGACATATACACAAACGCACAATAGAGCATTATAAAGTAAATAAAATGGTTAGCAGAAAAGGCTTTTAGTAACACTTTAAGGTAAAAGGAAGGAATCATACGCAAAGGTTTAACCAATGTGTGCAGGGTAAGAGGAACAAACTGGGCTGGGATGCAACTATGTAGTTCAAATACATTTGCTTTGTGGCTTCCAAAAATAAAAACAGCAGCTGCTTGGTTGACATAAGTTGCATAAATCCCCTCATTTGCTTCCCACTGGCATTACTCATTGCTGGTACTAGCATAGACATAAACCAAACTGAAAAAGTTAGTATTCCCAAACTGCCTATACAGCCATTTGGATCAAGGATCAGCTTTAACTATCAAGCACTTTAATTATTAAATTGACATAATCAGAAAGCAAGGCTGACGTTCTAAAAATCTTAAACGATACATACATTTTTTTCCCCTTCTTCCTTTAAAGATTTTGAACGAAATGCAGAATATCTTGTTTCACATGTTTGTTACCAACAACTGTAACAATTTACTTTATTTTCACGATGATTTATGGCCTACTTGACTATGTTTCTACAGCAGAGACTTAAAGAGATTCGCTGAAAGAAACGAGTGTGAATTTAGCAAGTACATCTCATTTGTGCTTGAAGACAATAAAAACGCCGTAATGTGCAAAATAAAATCAGTTATTCCCAAGTACCATAATATTGTGCTGATTGTAGAGACCTGAATTTCACCATTGTAACATCTGTTTGCCATCTTTCCTGTGCATTTTACTGTCCAGAAACTTGCATTTGTCTCAACAATTAATCTTTAAGATTTTTAATGTCTAACTTCTGTTTTGATAGATTTCATAAAAGCATTTTTTAAATGAAGTGCATTTATACCAGTGATGGAATACAGGTTTGAGTAAAGCGCTTGTATGTGTCAGTTTATACTTAGATGCTGGTGGGATAAATTAGTAGGTTACAGTAATAACAATCTGCTTGCAAATTGGTTAAAATCCTACATGCATTTTTGCATTAAGTTTTTTTGGGGGAGAAAATCACTACTACATAAAGTAGTATTTTATGGCTTTTCAAATAACAAAAGTATGATAATCACAAATATTGCAAGACACATAAATGTATTATAGTCCTACCCTAGAAACGTGTTCTAAGTATTGTTAAATGGCACATATAAGCATCATAACAACATATGCTTGGTGTATAGATTATGGTACTCAGAGTTACCTGGAGTGGCTTAAGGGAACACTCCAGGAATCATAAAGAAAATTCACAGGAATACAGTTAATAAAAAATAAAGCTGACCTTCACGGTTAAAACATTAACAAGAGTTTAAACCCAAAGTCTTCAATGGATGGAATCTGAGGCTTTAATAAGGAAACCTCGAACAGGGCGCCACTGAGCATTACCTGATGTTCTCAGCCTCTCAGTTCTTCCATATTCACAAAATGGAGTGAAAAAGAAACGCATCTTTTCCACTAACTTTTACTGAGATTGCCACCTGTCTCCCTCAGCCTATCAACCTTTGACTCAAACAGAAGTGGAAAGGCAGAGCTGATGGGCGCCGGACTGTAATCTTTGGGATTAAACCGTTCATTAAAGGTTTAACTCCTGCAGGTGAGCCAGCCCCTGGACCTCTTCGCTCCACAAAAATGTAATTGTGATTTAAGTTGTTATGGTACTCTGAGTGTCCCTTTAATGGATTATCCGGTGGGATACGAGATAAAAACACAAACAGACCAAAATGAGAAGCTTCTCAGTGGTGGAAGTCTCTTCCGAGACTGATCTGATTTCTGCTTCAGTTTGCAGTGTATTAGCAGAACCTGAAATTGGTTAAAATGTATTTTGAGCAAATTTAGAGACTATTTATACAGACCTAGGAAAGGATTTAAACACTTCTCTACCCAACCTTTTTCTACCTGATTTTCAGTTGTGTAAAATTATAACATTAAGCACTGCAATGGTAATGGAGTTTCTTTAAAGGGACATTATAGTCACCTGAACAATTTTAGCTTCATGAAGCAGTTTTGGTATATAGAACATGCCCCTGCAGCCTCACTGCTCAATCCTCTGCCATTTAGGAGTTAAATCCCTTTGTTTATGAACCCTAGTCACACCTCCCTGCATGTGACTTGCACAGCCTTCCATAAACACTTCCTGTAAAGAGAGTCCTATTTAGGCTTTCTTTATTGCAAGTTCTGTTTAATTAAGATTTTCTTATCCCCTGCTATGTTAATAGCGTGCTAGATCCTGCAAGAGCCTCCTGTATGTGATTAAAGTTCAATTTAGCGATTGCGATACAATTATTTAAGGTAAATTACATCTGTTTGAAAGTGAAACCAGTTTTTTTTTCATACAGGCTCTGTCAATCATAGCCAGGGGAGGTGTGGCTAGGGCTGCATAAACAGAAACAAAGTGATTTAACTCCTAAATGACAGTGAATTGAGCAGTGAAATTGCAGGGGAATGATCTATACACTAAAACTGCTTTATTTAGCTAAAGTAATTTAGGTGACTATAGTGTTCCTTTAACTGGCAGAGTTTACAGAACTTTAAACTATCCATTACTGCATAGCTGGTATTTGGGCATTTTCTCTTGTATCTTTGAATAAGTGTTTTTTGGTGCACAGAATACATGAGGTGTGTAATATTGTACTATGGTCATTGGAGTGCGGTGCGCAGAAGTTGTTTAAGGTGAAATTTATTCTAAGCTGGCTATATTGTGTAATTATTCTGTGTAATTGTTCCTGGACAATTGTTTTCAGAATATCTGGATGTTATTACAGACTTCCCATACATGGTGGTTCTTAATCAATTGTCAGTAATTTTTATGTTCTATATTTTCCAGTTGGTGCATGTGGATGTTCACTAGTTTTGCGGCCAGGGATAGACTTATGTTTCAAGTGCCTGTAGGCACAGAAATGTATGCCCCACTCACCATCCAAAAAGACACTATATGTAGTATCTGTGTGTATGTATGCAGATAAGTAGGGAGTAGTATACAGTGAACGTATAGAGTTCCTGAAAGAGTCAATCATTTCACTAAATATAAGTAAACAAATGTCTACAGGGGAAATTCTGAGCTGGCACAAGAAACTAATAAGTAAATCAATGCCAGCAGGCCACACTTTGCAGAGATTTTCTGGAAATTCAAAATTAATTTCAAAATGTTGGCCAAAAAACAAAAAAACAAATTTGATATATTCTCCAAGTCAATTCTGCTTTCAGTTTGACCATTTTGGCCTTAAATGTGAAATTAATTTGGAGTTCCCGGCAATTTTCACTTTAAGGAGTAACTCTGTAGGACAGAGTTTGTGAATGTGTGCCGAAATGTCAGGGACACCCAATTATATTTAGTTACTTATGAGTGCCTTACCGTGAACTCCAATGACTGGGCACATATTCATAAAAAAATAGGTGTGTGACACTGCTATACAGTTTAAGCTACAGAATGTAACCAAAGAGATGAAGTCGGTATGTATGAATAGAACGATAATGTTTGCTGCTTGTGGTAAGTAGTACAGGTACCCTTTTCTATTCTAGATGCTTTGGACTGCAGTTCCTAGTATGCTCAGCCAGCTTTGCCTTGCGACATAATGGGCGATGCACCCCACTGAATTTGGGGATTCAGAATTTGCCAGTGCGCCTATCCCTGTAGAATAGCAACAAGAGATTCTTTAGTAATATAGTCTTCGAACTCAGTAAATTCATATTCAACTGCTTTTCAGCCTGGTCCCAGCAGATCAAATTAATCTCACCCACAAAGCACTCTGTCATACGTTTATTTTTCCGTTTCTACCTTGATTCGCCTTGTGCTGATAAACACATTGTATCAGTGCTCAATCCATCCAGGAGAGCAGACACAATCCTTCACAAAGCGGTTATTAATCTTCTTCTGTAATTTAACTGCTACAAAGTACTCTTTTGTGCCATTTTATAGGTAGCAGGTAGTTCCAGCATGTTCTCTCTAATCTTCCTAACCTTTATTTTTTGAACAAAATAATCATCTCTGGTGTCTGTTACGTGGCTGACAATTAATTGTGTGTTTTTTTCCCACAAGTCACCTAGCAATTGAATAACAGTGTCATAATCTCCACTCAAATCATTTTGATTAAAACCAATTTCTACTTCTGTGAGGTCACAGGGATTATCTACCTAGTTAATTATAAAGAAGACAGGGTTGTATCTAACAAATATTAATACCGAAAGCAAATATCATATAAGCTATAGGCATAAAAGAATGCTGGCCATCCATCTATGGACTTAAATAGCTCATAAGCAGAGGAAGCCATATTTCTGTATGTTTGGTGTTTTTTGGTGTTTTTTTTCTTGTTGTTTCATACAATTAGCAATTTAGAGGGACATGCTACGCTGGATTTGAAGCTACATTTGTAAAGCATTATATAGAAAATGCATGTGAAAAATGCAAAATCAAATTCAAAATATTAAAAAATTAATAAGATACTCACCTTTGAAGATCCAGCAATTGCTGCAAATTCTCAAGAGCATTGGTTGTTATGGTGCTTGAAGTATCTCTTCAAATTGTCAAACTAGTAGAAATGTGTAGAGCTCTCTAGCATATCGTCCAGAGTACAGAATATGTTGATGTTTTTGACAAACTTTTTATATTAATAAAAAAAAAGTAGCATAGCTCAAGGTCAGACTTAAAGAGAATGCATGAATTCATTCAAAATAAGAGCATTTTAAATTGCATAAATAAAAACAACATTGCTGACTACAGAAAATAACTAGAATAAAACAGAGAACCCTGCACACTGAGACCTTGTAAATGCTCCAGCCATCCACAGTGGAGGTGCTCCGTGTCAGGCGGACATCGCTGGACCCACCAGTAAAGCCTTCAAAAGGAATAAACGCAGGCAACACTCCAAAAGTAAGGATGATATATTTATTGATAGGTGAACCACCCCATAGAAAGTGCAATGTTTCGGCTCAGCGTCGCACCTTCTATGGTGTGGTTCACCTATCAATAAATATACCATCCTTACTATTGGAGTGTTACTAGAAAATCACTATTACTTTATGAATTTAAAAAAAAAAAAAAAAAAAACATGCACTGGAATTTAGTTAAAATTCCAATGCCGGGGGCGGGGCCTGACCATCATGGCAGTCAGATACAAATTGTGAGTGCTCCTCCGCAATCCGATGTAATCTCGCATAATACCCTGTTAGGTTACCCTCAGCCAGCTTACATTGAGACCGGGGGGGGGGGGGGGGGGGGACATCCCAGTCCCCACTGGATCAGCATACATACCTCCGTGCTGCTTTTCATCCCTGCGGTGCGGAATCAGTCAGGATAGCGGTTGCATCCTCACAACATGGGCAGGAACCGAAACTGACCCTGCATGGCTCAACTGCTGACTCTGTTCAGAGGCTGGAGTAGATCTTCGCACACTTCTGGGCTAGGCTGGAAGCGAAACTCACTGCAACTCGTGCCCCCAGAGGATAAACAAAAAGACGAAGAGCATGGACTCTGCAAGCATCTATTGCCAATAATACTAGCCCACCCAGGCTGCGGACCCCAACAGGTTGTGCACCGAAGTATTGTCCATATAAGAGTAAGACCATTACCACCAAAGTCTCCTTCTATCCCCTTAAAGGGAAGGACTTGGCCCTATGGATCCCCCAAGTCTGTGGTCTGAAGATACTGACCTGCATACCAGCCTGAGGCGGAGGACTTGGTCTCCTGTGCTCCCATTGCGCTACCATGACCGATGATCGCCATGCAGGCCCCATGCGCTTCCCTACAGCGGGGGTCAGGTGACACGGGACTTGACTTGCCATGCATACATTAGTCCGGCTTGAAGTTACATGCCTACATGGCACCGGTGAAAGCCGACTAGGGTGTATTTTCCCCTTAAGGACTGAGGCAGTTGTACAAGTTGTGATCAAAACAAAATGTAAACAAAACCTTGAATTTGCGCTATATATCTGTTCAGCCATAATTCACCTCTTTCACACTTATTATATATTATTTTGTTCAGGAGAAACAGGGCTTTCATGTCACATCATATATTTATATGTTAAAGATAATTTAATATGAATAAAATATAAAAATATGAGAAATTAAGACATTGTTATTTTTTTAGTTCTGCATGGCATTTTAACTGTGAATGTCAAAATACTGTTACCTGTTACTGCAATAAAGTATACATATTTGTATTCAGCGATGTCGCCCAAGTAAAACAGTACCCCCCATGTACAGGTTTTACCTTGTTTTGTAAATAACTGTGGGTTAATTCAACCATTATTTTCAACACAGATTATCATGGTTGTTAAAGGACCACTCTAGGCACCCAGACCACTTCAGCTTAATGAAGTGGTCTGGGTGCCAGGTCCCTCTAGGATTAACCCTTTTTTTTTTATAAACATAGTTTCTCTGGCGCTGGAGAAAGGTAAGTGTTTAACCCCTTCCTCTCTCCAGAGCCCGGCAGCAGGGGATCCCTGAGGGTGGGGGCACCCTCAGGGCACTATAGTGCCAGGAAAACGAGAATGTTTTCCTGGCACTATAGTGGTCCTTTAAGGCTGAGGTGGAGTAGACAATGAGATAAAATATTCTCTATCAGCCAAATGATCATAGGAAGCCAACGTTCTCTCCATGAGGACACATAAGATATGTTTTAGCAAATACAACGGAGCTCTCTCTCCTTCCATTGCTTAAATCACAATGCTAAAACCGTGGTGTGGGATAACTAGAATAACATAATATCTAGAAAGTGTGTTGAAAAAAAGAAGACAGCATGGAGATTTCTAACAAGAAAAGACAAGAGTCAGCAAAAACATGCAGAAGGAAAACTGTAGTTGTTTATGAAAAAAAGTACCAAAAAGTAATGAAATCTGTAAAGAAAAGAAAAAAGTGAAAGAGTAGTCTTTGTAGCATTTATGAGAAGTGCAGTGAAAAGCTATCACAACAAAACCATCCCAGGTACCTACAGAAGGAAGAAAATGAATGGTGTCAAACGGCTCTTTGTTGTATCTTTGGGATACTGCTATGACTCTGCCCTTTCCATTATGATCAGATTATACACTCTCCTGTATTGCTAAGTACTATCTCACATTGCTGCATCAAGCAGTAGCTTCTAGTGTTCAACTTTACAGTGGCATTTAACAAAACACAGGAACAATTGCCCTCTAGTACTCTGACGTTTATATTACTAATCTCAGGTCTCTGAGGAGGAACTAAATTGTCTGTTTCTATAAAGTCTGAACATTTTCCTCCTCTTTCAAAGAATCTGTTTCAGGGGGATTGGAAAGCAGAAAGACGTGATAAGGGAATATTCGGCGGAGTATCTTAAGCCATTCAGAAACGTTAAACTTTTACTGAATTTCATTAGTGTTCATAAACAGCAAAAATAAATTATTTGTATGTTGGTATGGATAAAAAAAAAAAAAAAAAAAAAAAATATATATATATAATAAACAACTACATTGAATCAACCTGTCATTGTTGATTATATATTTCCTACCTGTTCCATGTTAAATTTTGTATATATTGTGTATTGATATTGTTTTTGTATTTTATTGTACCATAATGTATCAATGCAATGTTTTGTGGACCCAGGACATACTTCAAAACGAGAGAAATCTCAATGTATCTTTCCTGGTAAAATATATTACAAATAAATAAATAATTAAACATTGATAATCCTATACCTTGGTTGTTGTTTTTTTCCTGTGATGATCCACTCCCTTTGAAATGTATATTAAAGATTTAAGAACGGATACCATAAATCCAAGCACAGTCAAGGCACTTGTTGCATTGGAGGAGGAAAAACAGAAATGTTCTATGCCAATTGTCAGATGTACAGTGTAGAGCTTATGACAAGCACATAAAGCCACTGTAGCGGTAAACACAGCATTGTGAATTTCCACGCATAATTTTATACTTCAAACATCACTAACATAAATGTGTTAAACATAGGGGGTAAGTAAACAAAATATCTTGGAAAAGGATTGACATAAGGGCATGACAACCATGACTCTCTTCAACCCGTGTGAGCCCCCAGCCATCAGAGCTTTGACGTGGGTAATCGGGGCAACTCTCCGAGCACCTTGCATGCCATGCTCACAAGAGTTGGAGAGAGGAGCTGCTGAAAACTGAAGATGGTGTTGGCTGAGCCCCCTATGCATAAGGCCACTGGGCCATCAGGGAGTGTAATGCCCCCCCTCCCCGGCCACAGGTAAGAGGCATGGAGGGAGGAAATAAAAAATAATTTAAAAAAATATATATTTTTTAAATGTTTAAACGCAGCCTCCATTCCTACCCCCACATATTTACACACTGCATACCACTACACAAACTACACCCACTACACAAACACACTGCATCCACTACACAAACACACAAACTCCATCCATTACACAAACAAACTGCATCCACTACACAAACTCCATCCATTACACAAGCACACACCATCCACTACTACATATACACACACTCTGTATTCACTATACACACTGCATTCACTCCATACACACACACACACTGCATACTTGTGGGTGGGCTCAGGATGATCCTGTGAAGGGGGACTTGGGGGACGGCCCCCGGGAACCAAGTTCTTCAGCTGTGTAAGTGGCCCCAAAATATCTGATGTCAATCCTGTTTTGGAATGTGATGGCATACTATGAACAAAGCTATAATCTACATTTCTTATATAACTAGCATAATGTATACACTAAATATCTTTTTTTTTCCACTTACAGTTGTAATCAAAATTATTTAACCCCATTGAAAATCATGTCATTGTAAAAATTGACAGACTTTCAGCTGTTTGCAGTCATCCAACAAAAACAATTGAAATAGCCCAACACAACGACTGTTTCAAGTGGTTTTCCCATATTCAACAGAAAATACAACATAAAACAACTTTTTCAGTATTCAACCCCTTCATGGCAAGCATCTTTAGCACCTTTTGCTGTTATGACATGCTGCAAACGAGATGCCTAGCCAGACGCCTGCTTCTACCCATGTTCCTGAGAAATCTTAGCCCATTGCTTATGAGCAATGGCCTCCAGTTCAGTAATATTCTTAGGATTGCGTGCTGCAACTGCCTTATTCAAATGCCACCAGAGATTTTCTATGGGGTTTAAGTCAGGTTATGTGATGGCCACTGTAGAAATGTCCAGCACTACTTCTGCAACCAAGCCTTGGTGGAATTTGAGGAATGCCAAGGATCATTGTCTTGTTGGAAGGTCCAATGATGCCCAAGCTTCAGCTTCCTGATAGACGGCATGGATGTTTTCTCCTAGGATTTCCTAATACTTCAATTAATCCATCTTGCCTTGCAGGTTTCCAGTGCCAGAGGATGCAATGCAACCCCAAAGCATCACCGAGCCCCCACATTCTTAACTGTAGGCAGTGTTCTTTGCAAAGTATGCTTAATTCTTCTTCCTCCAGACATACCGCTAATCCATTGGGCCGAAAACTTTGAGTTTTGTTTTAATTTTTCCACAAAACAGAATCCCATAACTTCTGTAGCTTATCTATATGATTTTGAGCCGACGTTTCTTGTGCTTTTCGGTCAGTTGTGGTGTACATCTTGAAGATCTGGCATGCTCACTGAAACCTCAGTGCCTTTTGCCATCAATTCTTACTTCATGTCTTTTGCAGTCACTCAAGGTTTTTTTACAACCTACCTTCTCATAAATCTGGCAGACATTGATAGCTTCCTTTTTCTGTCCCATCCAGTTGCAAGCCCTTGATTAGTTGCATCAGGTGTGCATGAGACAACACAAGTTTTGCATATTTGTGCTGTTGTGAGGGATTCTATTCAGGGGTTGAATACTTTTGAGACTGGAAAAGTCATTTTAAGATCCATTTTCAGTTGAATTTGGGGACACCACTTGCATTCGTTGTGTTGGGCTATTTCAATTGTTCACAAAAACCTGATTTTTAATGAGGGTTGAATAATTTTGAATGAATCTTATTAAAGGGAAAGCTATAGTGTTAGGGATTTAAATATGTCTCTCTTTAGGAGGGATAGTCCCTAATTTGTGGCTAAATACCTCTGTCCCTCTTTTCTACCCGGTTGTCCCTCCTTTCTAGGAGCTTCGTATTGTAAGTGTGTCTGAGTGTGTAACAGAGTTTCACAGCAATAATACTCACTGTTTCTCTGTGGCTAGTCCCACTACTTGGCTGAGATCATCAATCATGATGATCTCAGCCATTGGGAAAGCATTGGGAGGTTAGTGTGTATCCCCAGCAAAATGGTGTGTAATCTGCTTAAAACAGAACTTCACACTATACTGTGGAAGTGCCTTCAGTGGCTGTCAAACATTGCAGGACTTGAATGCATCTAGTGTTTGTCAGCATGATAACCCTGCAATGTTTTACATTCTAGGGTTAAACCAAGAGATATATGGCACCTAGATAACTTCATTTCAACAAGGTGCCCTGGGTGCCTATAGTGTAACATTTTTGCTATGAAACATAAAGCATCATTTTTAACCCCACAATAGTCTATTAAGAGTGAGGGGGAGGGAGGGAAGAAAACCTCTGTCCAAACGGCTAGCTTTTCAAAGTGTGTCCCTGCATTTTTGTATGTTAATTGCACTTTAATTTGGTTTATGTAATGGTTTGTCCTGGAAAATCACACAGAAAGTCATAGCACAAGTCTGTATTCAGACCATAATACAACAAACATTACAGTAAAGATTCATCTCCAATTTCTACTTATTCCTCAAGTTAAATCTTTGCTATTTACTGAAAAAAGAATTTACTGTAACAAGGGGCAAGAGATCAGTTCTGGAAATAGTTCTTGGCTGATCACTTCTGCAGTCTGACAAATAATTCACCCTCAAACACAAATACGTCTAGCATGAGAAAAATCCCTTTTAGTTAAATGGGCCAATGGCTGGCTCTGTTCAAATCATGGTTTCATTCATACCAAGGTTAACACAGTATTTCATCCGTCCAAGGTTAATAAAATATGTATAATTGAGTTGGGTAATTGC
Source organism: Pelobates fuscus (assembly GCF_036172605.1). Lineage (NCBI taxonomy): Eukaryota > Metazoa > Chordata > Amphibia > Anura > Pelobatidae > Pelobates > Pelobates fuscus. The sequence continues at coordinate 17,723,511 of NC_086328.1, forward strand.
TATATCCCCAAAACATGCTTACAAATGCAGGAGACTATCAATGGAGTTTTATGATCAAGTGCTAACTACTGTGGGCAAGCCTATGTAAAGGAAATAAGCATAAGGGGGGGACTCTAACCTTTAATATTCTAGTAAGTTTATCTTCTGATCTCCTGCTTTCTGTAAACGACTATAAGACAATTAATTGTAATCCACCTTATTTACTAAAGCCAGTAAGAGGATTTATTTATGGGCAGTCCTTAAAGGGACACTCCAGGCACCCAGACCACTGCTGCCCATTGGAGTGTTCTGGGTGCCAACTCCCACTACCCTTAACCCTGCTACTGTAATAATTGCAGTTTTTATAAACTGCAATAATTACCTTGCAGGGTTAACGCCTCCTGTAGTGGCCTCCTGTAACGCCTCCTGCTAGAGCGTTGCTGGACGTCCTCACGCTGTGTGAGGAAGGACCTCCAGCGTCGCTCAATTCCCCATAGGAAAGCATTGAAAAGCATTTTCAATGCTTTCCAATGGAGAGATCTAAAGCGCATGCACATTAGGTCTCCTCAGCCGGCGGGTGGAATCAGGCTCCCCGCCGGCTGACGTGATGAAGGGGAGGAGCGGCGGTGACCCAAAACCACCGCCGAGGGACTCAGATAAGACTCGGCGGGGGTCTCAGGTAAGTCACTGAAGGGGTTTTCACGGGGATGGGTGGTTGGAGGGAGAGGGGACCAGCAGTGCCAGGAAAACGGATTGTTTTCCTGGCACTGGAGAGTCACTTTAATTATTAATTATTATTATTATTATTCATGGCAGCATTTGATGTTCCCTCCTACTGTCTCAGACAAGCTTGTTACTTGACTGGGGAACTGGGGCTATTAGGGACTCTAATATACCTGCCCACTTAATTGATTAATTAAGTTTTTTCCTGTCCTATTGGCTAGAGGGAAGAGATAACCCATTAAGTAAATGCTGCCATAATTAGCCAGGAAATAACGTTTTATTTTTTAAATAGTTTCTTTTTTTTTTTAAGTCAGGACATACAGATACAGATATCCACAATAGGTTACATGAAACCAAAGCAACAGTAGGTATCATGCGTACAAAAAAAAATAAATAAATAATCGGTGAGGTCACAGATGCAAAAATATTCAGCAGAGAACAATAGGATAATGGTGGAGGAGGAGAAGTGGTGGTAGACCAGCAAAATCCACATAACCAAAGCAGGTGTCTGAGTCAATCAATAAAGTTAGGAACACATTTATTGTACATCCAGCCATCCAAACCCAAGGGTAGTTTTTCCTGAAAGCAGAAATACATCATCCTGTATTGAATCTGTGTGTGGGCTCTGTTCTGGACTCAGACAAACCCAAAGACCGGAAATTCTCAGACTCCAGAAAACTATCCAAGGAGAACCATAATCAATTTTTTTTCGGAGCAACCATGAGAGAAAGCCACTAAAAACTAGTAGGTTGGCTTTTCTTCTTCCAGTATAGAGGATAAAGGTCCTTGGCTGCATTCACTGGATACCGGAGAAGGGATTTATTTAATATTTGGAGACAGAAAGGTTCTGCAACAATATTAAAGCAGGGGTCATGTGTGTTTCAGAATAATCCACATATGAGATAACCCTCTGGATCATAGACCAGAATTGAGCAAGCTCAGTACAGTTCCACCACATACGGACAAAGTTGCTCAGGGCTTCACCGCATCACCAGCATGTGTTCGGTATTTAGGGGCGAAATGTGGTGCAGTAGTGCCGGAATGTACTATCGTCTCATCAGAACTTTAGGGAAACTGCGTGAGTATTATTACAACATGTTCTGCCATTGCATACCGCTAAGGGAAATCTAAAATTTGCTTTTGCATTAGGCGGTATAACCAGGAACGGTTCCCGCCAGGGGGAGTTTGTAGAATTGGTAGACTATAAAGCAATGAAATTAGGCAAGTGGGATAGTCCTGTGCCATGCATAGATTTTATATAATGGTTATCTGTTTTCTTCACAAAGTTAGGAATTCTGGACAATTTTAGGGAATAAAGCCCAATGTGTTTGCATGCTTTAAGAAAAAAGACAACCCAAAACAAATAGGAGTTTGATACACAAATGCGGTATACAAATACCACAAACACTACATGTCATCAAACCAAGGCTTCAAACTGGAACAGTCAACACTGTGGAATTGATAAGTTGGTACAGATATGGCCTGATTTCTGATAAGTCCACCGAGGCCATGGCCTTGGGGCAGGAAAGCTAAAGAGGGCTACACACCTTGATCATGCTGCTTATCGTTGGTTGTACATGAGTAGTGGTGTGCTGAGACGAGAAGAAGAAGAATTCACACACACACAATTTTGTTTTAAATATAGCCCCAACACCCACTGCAACCCTATCCCCTCCCAAAACAAACACACACATCATCCTCATTTCCCACTCAACTCCTACACAACAGACGCTATCATCCAAACACACAATACATCCCCTATCCTCCACACACATACACTACAAGTACTATTCCACCCGCGCACACATACCATACAGACCCATTTTCTCCAAAATATACCCTATAGACTCAGTCCCTCTAAAACACACCCTACATTTTCCCACCCCCTATAGTTCCTATGCACATATAGTTCCTATTCACATGCACACAAACTACGCTGCAAACTGCACCATCTACACAAACACACAACCCTACAAGAGCCTCCTCCTCACACATGCAACTCTACAAGCAACCTTCAACCCAAAGCGCAAACCCACAAGCAATGTCCCCAGAAGCATGCCAAACCACATGCACACACAACCCCACAAGCCGCCTCCACACACACACACACACAACCCCCTCACAGACTTGTCCCACTTATTCACATTCACCATCCAATCACACACCAAACTAGTCACATCCACTCATCCAGTCACATACACCAAATTTACGTATATACAGTTCATATATATATATGTAGGTGGTGCATTAAAAAACTGGTCTTGGGGCAGCAAGGATGGTAAATCCGGCCCTGGGTACAGAAAAAAGCAAATGGAAGACGTGCGCCTATATAATAAAATGACACACACACCCCTAATGAATTGCATTTTCACTGTTATTTTTCTGTACTGATCCTGCGGTTTTATCTTGGCACGTTAAATCAGTTTGTGGTTCTAGTCTATTCCACAGCTGTAGCAGGAATCCTCTCACACAGAGCAGATATTCCTACCTGTCATGAGTCCTCTATCCCAAGTGTGACCATAGCCCACTGCAATAACTGTGACTGCTACTCTCAACTGACTTAAAATTTAATTTTTCTAACCCCAGACAAGGATAAGTAAAATCACCAGTATAACAATATCGCACAAGCAAGCGCAGGATCCGTTTCAGCCTAACAATAGTAATCATTTTATATATATATATATATATATATATATATATATATATATATATAAAAAACAGATAAAATTCGTATCTCGGAATACCTTTTTTATTGGGCTGTTAGTCCAATAAAAAAGGTATTACAAGATACAAATTTTATCTGTTTTTTACATCTACATCACTGGACTAATACGGCTACAATCTCTACTTGAACTATATATATATATATATATATATATATATATATATATATATACACACACACACACACACACACTATATTTTAAAGAAATTTACACTGTGGCAAAAAAGGCAGATGCATTTAAAAACACAAAAAGAATACAATGGGCCGCAAAGGAATTCCGACCAAACATGACCTCACTATATCCAACTTCTATACTAAAATTACGAATATGGGATGGGTTGCAGGCCAACACATCCAACTCTACAAAATTCTGTCTACACGCCCCACTCATGGCACTCGAAAGGATATCCCCATGGCTATCCTTGAAACCTTGGATGACCTTAGGCATCAGTCGTATTCAAGACGTCTGCTCCCAGTCATCGAAAATGCCCTTTCCAGACCTACAAAAATAATACCACCTACCAAGCTCACTTATCTTCTCATACTTGCAATTAAAAAGCATTGTACTCACTAAAACAACAATACCACAGAGAGAAACGACCGTCAATGCTGATCCTCTGGCACTACTCTTTGAGAGGTGCCCCTCTACGCCTACCAAACCTAAAATCCTATCTCTCTGCTACAAAACCCTGTTAGAAAGGGCCGAGGGAGGGCAAAGGCAGAGGAAGGGCATGCCTCAGCTCACAGATCTACTACGAGATCAGGAGGCACTCTCTCCTATTTAGGGCAAGGGGCTAGGCACACCACGCACAAGGGTGGACTAAGACAAAGGAAGCCAGAACAGGGACACTAATTTGAGCCAGCGCTAACTCAGGCACTATAGCACCAACATACACTCTCACACATTCCATAATCCATAAAATCCCCTCTACTCTGCCCCTTCTCACATTTACCTACAACCCATTGCTAGCAGACAGTTATTTGCAGGGTTGGTTACAAGAAGACAACCGTAAATACCCTAAACAGGTGATCACAGTTAGAGGACGTGCAGACCCAGCCTAACAGACATTAGCACCTCCACCTCCATAAAGGGCTCGGGAGAAAGAGGTTATCACAGACCACTTTGTATAAATGGGACCACTGTACTAATGGCATCGAGGTTTATTGCCATATTTGCCTAGATTGCAAAGTCATGTAACTGGAACTGTATATTTATGTTGTGTCCCGTCCCCCCCGTCCCCCCTCTGTATTTTGCTTTCTGTACCCCAACTTACCAGTTTTTTTAAAATGAAAAAAATTAAAGGTAAAAAAAAACCACAAAAAGAAACCATGTACAAAAAATTCCCTGGAAGAAAAAGTAGTACAGTTCTGGAGCAAAGTTCTAAAACTGGTTGGATATATGATTGGTTTCCTTCCACATTTAGAACATTTGCATAAAACAACGGTTTTGTTTTTTAACATAGATGGTTTGTTCTAGCTCAATAATATTCTATTACTGCCCCTACCAATGACTTAACTTTTGCAAACTCCTTTTTAAAATCCCACTTTGCAGCCTCTGTGGATGCTTCAAACTGTACACGCCGGCTGACATGATATTATGCAGAGAGATGTCAATTTGAAAAAATACCGTTGCATATGTAAGTTTAAAAATATGACTAAAAGCCTTCATCAAAGTTTAAACAGCTTCTTACGCTTTAAACATTTGCTTATTCTGATTTATTGACAATGACACACCTAGCAACAGACATTTCGCTGCAGAAGCAGAGAAGTAATGGACAAAAAAAAAAAAAAAGCAAAAAAAAAAGAAATAAAATACACAAATAGATGCTACACATTGGAGAGGGCTCTGATTAGAGACCACTAATTTGTTATGCGCGCTGGCAAATCAGCAGTGATTCAGACGACAAATAAGTAGGAAAAATTAACAGCTGTCAAAGTGTGATGTGTTAATTTCCTGACAGTCTCTGCGCTGAACCCAATTACTGATTTAAGGGCAGGGAGAGAGAGCCCTGTTCATTCTTCTAATTAAGCTTCTTCGAGACTAAAAGGATAAAAGCAGAAATAGGAGCAATAGAGAATGAAGCAGGTAGTCACAGCTTCATAATGCATACATGCTTTTAACGCCCCAGTTAAGCAGCTCGAAGCTCCAGTGTGTTTAAGCAGGGTATTTAAAAACATTTATTCTCTCTCATGCATGACCCAATGTTGTCGTCCTTTTGTATTGTAATTGGGAAGACGCAGCAGTACCCACGCGTTTTAAGTGCCATCGCTCAGCGGAAGTCCAGGCTTCTGAATATCGTTTATTAATAAATTCTTTATCTACTGATATCAACTTGCACTGGTTGTCAAGAGGGAGACAGTGGACCAATAAAGAAACATATCCATTTCATGTCCTCACTTGCATGGAGAGGGACAACCTGGAAGGTCCAAGGGACACGTTTAAAAGAGAAAGTGCTTGACGTAAGGTTCTATTGAACATAGAGGCCACAGATTAAATGAAGTCTGAGATTTAGGAGTAGTTCGGAAAAGGGCAGATTGGGTGCACAAGGTTGTTCATAGCTGTCAGTAAATTAAATGTTGCTATCAGGAAAGGTTCAGAAAGAGGATCACAGTTTACTGCCTGTAATATAGTTAGGGTAAAAGGGGACTAAATCGCAGAACGACCATACAAAAGTCAGAGTAACTGGAGGATAATGAATGCTTGTAAGAACTTTAGTCTTGTAGTAAAAGGTCTGGGAGGTTTAGTGTTTTGAAATCATATCTTCTCTACGTTTCATGATGTCAAATCTACAAAGGGGCGGTCACTTGTCAATGGATTAGATGCAGACTAGACACAAGTACAAAATGTATTTTGACCATGCTCTTATTATTATTATTTTAGAAACATATTCAAAGAATGTGGTCTCAGGGATAACAAGAATTCTAGAAAATATACTTTGCTGGCTTACGGGAAATAAAAGATTAATTATAAAGAAAGTCTGCTGAAAATTGAAGAGTTTAAGTATTAAAATGAAGGAAGCCAGAATGATGGGAGCGTGGTCTTAGAGTGACCCATCGAATAGTAATCTTTACTATGGCCACCAACATTAAACACTAGTAGCAATATTCTTTTTTTTGTGTCAATCTTTCTTTTATTGAGGCAGAAGTTAAATGGGGTACAGAATAGAGAGCCTCATTTTATATTAAGCAAGCTTTCCAAAAAGTTAATAACATGTATAAAGTAGCAGTTATAAAGGTAGCTTTGCAAAGACATACGGTAAATCTTATAACGTTTTTAACTTACATGTTTAGTCATCAAGGTAGTTATAGGGCAAACTACGAGTTAATTAGATGGGTGCTCAAAACAGTGGCTAGATGCGTTCCTAATCACGCAGAGTAAGAGTGGGCACCAGCGTATATAAATGGATATATGACCACCTAGCCTGACGGATTTCCTTGCCAGCTTGGTGTCAGCCTGGATGCAGTAGCAATCCGAAATATTTACCCCCATTAATGTGTATATAGTAGTAAGTCAGACATGTAATTTCTACAATTATGGCGGCAAGACACTTAACCCCTTAAGGACACATGACGTGTCTGACACGTCATGATTCCCTTTTATTCCAGAAGTTTGGTCCTTAAGGGGTTAAAAATGCCACCTGGTGGTCGCATGGTCTAAATATATATCTTAGCGATTACGTGACTGGCACAGCTAATGCCCCTATGAAATATGGAAATAACTAGTAAGGCTTAAGTGCAGTACTTGGCAATACAAAACATGAGGATATTCATATCACGTAGGCCGGTTGCTTGGGTAACATTGCGCCAGGTTGTAAGTGTCCGTCAGCTTGTGGTCTGGCCTTTTATGTCTGGGTCTTGGTTTCATTCAGCCGATCCCTGTCAGCATTATGTTGGTGGGAGGGGTAATCGGTTGTTCAGCAGCGGAGGTGTCAGGTGGGTCAACGTGGAGGAGAATGGAGTGCGGCGCGAAGCTTCTCCCCAGCTCCAGGCTTTAGATTGGGCCCACACCTCGTGTCCACATACTCCGGTACCTCTCGGGGCCGGGTCTTTCCCATTGTGGGCGCTGTGGAGGGCCCTGATGGTTCTCCGCCGCTGGCGGCGGGCGACCCTCCTGTGGTGTGGTCGGTGTTTTGGAGTGAGTCTCCTGTTGGGCCCCTGCCTAGGAGGGCATTCCACCAGCAAGTGTAAGGCGGCTGTGCCCGGGATCTGCCCTCTCCGTCTCGCGGCCTCCAGCTGCCCCACTACCTCATGTCGGTTGGGGGTTCATTGAGCCCTCCGCTGCTCCAGTTTCTCCCAAAAACGTAGCAACAGAGCATCCAGGCGTTCTTGAAGAGGCTGAGGGGACGCAGGCTCGGCGTTAAGGTTTGTGGTCGCCATTTTGTGGTACTCAGCTTGCTGGTTCAGAACCTGCTGTGGGGTGTCGTCAGCGTTTGCGGGCCGACAATACATGCTAGTGGGGACCGGGATAACCCCCGCCGGTCCTGCTGGGGGAGGTCCGATACTGCGGGTGCTTCATGGATTGGTGAGCTGGGAGAGCGGCCGTCTCTCGCCAGCCCTGTGAGATGTAGGCCTTGGTCTTTCGGTCCAGCATCACAGCGGGCATTTAGGCATACAAGGTGTCCCCCGGTACCTCTTCCTTTGTGTAGCATGGCAGGGTGAACTGGGGTGCAGAATCTGTCGATTTCCCGCTGATTTTCGCCGAAAACCGGGTTCAGGCTCCGGAGCTCACAGTAAGCGTGTCTGTTCAGCCACCCCGGTCAGGCTCCGCCCCCTAGTAACAATATTCAACAAGCTCTCACACCAAGCTGCTGAGCAGGAAAACAAACACAAATCTTCTCTTGTGGGTGGAAAGGGGGGCGTATAGTAACTAAACACAGTCTGCAAGCATCACAATATGGGTGCATTTAAACTAACCTATGAAACAATGCAATATGAGGGCATTTAACATTACTCTTTAACACTATAAACAATATTTAAAAAAATAAAAATCTGTTACGGAAACAGTGTCCCAGATTTCAGGTTAAATATTAACTAGATTCAACTTGGCATTGAGCAGGTTAATTATTTCATATGCCGGGGATATAGGAAAGCTGTTTACTGAATTAAAAGCTATTTTTAAAAAGGACATTTTTTTTTACAGATGATCAGTTCCAAAACTTCTGCTCCTCGATGATAATTGGCATAATGATTGTAAGGAATCACTTTGCATATTAAGATGCACAGGTGTGCCAGTATTTATTTTATGTAAGTCATCGCGTAAATATAAAACAATATCAAATAAACATATGGATGGTTAGAAAACAACAAATGTTTCTGTTGTATGAAAGCAGTTTATCTATCACTCACAGAACAATAATGTAGCAAAATGAAATCAGGAACGTCTAATTTTAAAAGGGTGAAAGAGAAAATAAGTCAAAATACAAGTCATTTTAGGCTATAGATGGCATGGCTAACCCACAGCCTTAATTTAGATTTCCAAATAATGTGCTATTGTTAAAAGAAAATCTTAATGATTTATCTACAAACATTTTCATAAACTTTAATGGGGACTTCTGTCGAGAAATGATTTAGGAGCTTTTCTAACAGTATTGAATAATCTGAAAAGTTTATTAAATCGAGGCTGATGTAAGGCTTTACCACAGTAATCTTTAACTACTTCTGTACAGACAGCAAGATCGGTTATGGTACTGAAATAGCAAAGGACAGACAATTTTAACCCAAACTATAAAAATCTTACACAATGCAATCAGATCCCTTAATTTGTTTATACTGCCGTCTTATGCTATAAATGTTGGCATTTTTTCTCTCTCATCATTCTACACTCAATACATCACAATGACAAAGAAAAAAAAAGAAAAAAGATTGTTGACACCAATGTTAAGATATCAACAATGGTGGAAAAACGGAAATATCATATTGACATAAGTATTCACACCCGTAACTTAATACTTTGTTGAGGCACCTTTGGCAGTGATTTTTGGGTATGATGCAAAAAGCTTTGAAAGCCTGATTTGGGGTATTTTCTGCCATTTATCTCTGCAGATCCTCTCAAGCTTTGTCATATTGGATGGCAACAATCAGTGACCATTAAGTATCTCCAGAGATATTCGATTGGGTTCAAGTACTACATGCTCTGGGTGGGTCACTCAAGGACATGCGCAGAGTTGTCCCTAAGCCACTCTTGTATTATCGTCATTAGGGTCATTGTCCTGTTGGAAGGTGAACCTTCAGCCCAGTCTGAGGACTTAAGAGCTCTGAACAAGATTTTCATTAAGGATATCTCTGTATTTTGCCGCTTTCAGTTTTCCCTCAATCTTGACCAGTCTCCTGGTTCCTGCACCTGAAAAACATCCCCAAAGTATGATGCTTCCACCTCTATGTTTCTCTATTGGAGAATGGAGACTATTATTGTGCAGTTCATGAGTGGTGCCTGGTGTACATCAAACATGAGTCCAAAAATTTCAATTTTTGGGTCATCGGGCCAGAAAATCTTGATTCTCATAGTCAGAGCCCTGTATGTAATTATGCATTTAAAAAAAAGTTTTTTTGCAAATTCCAAGCAGGCTTTCATATGTCTTGTATGAGGAGAGGCTTCTGTCTGGTCAGTCTACCATAAAGGCCAGATCAGTAGAGTTTTGCTGTGATGTTTGGGTCCTATGAACACTATGTTGCTGTGATACCTGCTGAACATATCTTCTTGCATATCCTGTAAGTGGGGGATCAACACCACTGCACACCTATTGTACTAGAGCTGGTACTAGCTCTACTAAATGGGAGTAAGACTATATAAGAACTAGCACTATAGCACTTTACATTACTGTGGCATATTACACATTTGGATTCTCTGCTTTTTACATGTTCACATGGATTCCAAGCACTCAAAGACCTGACCTTTTTTAATGAGAAGACTCTTCCACCAAATTTGGACTGTATCATTGTTAGTTGCACTTTATATTGTAAAGCGCCATGGAATCTGTTTATGCTATATAAATGACGATAATAATAATAATCTCCAAATGATCTCTGGAGCATATCCACAGTGATCGATGGGGTTTGGTCACCTCTCTTACCATTCTCCCCTGTTTGCTTAATAAGGCCAGGTGGCCAGCTCTATGAAGAGATTCTTCCATTTAAGAATAGGGCTCTTGCGGACCTTTAAAGCCGCTATTTAAAATTTTTATTGTAGACTTCCCCAGATCTGTGCCTCGACATACTCCCATCTCTGAGCTCAGCAGGAAGTTTCTTTTACAGTGGTGAAACATCTCAAAAACGAATCAGAGAAATGTAAAGCACCTGAGCTAGATTTCAAGCGTCATAGCAATGGGTCTGAATAGTGACCCTTTCAAAGCAACATTTCAGTGCTTTCGTTTTAATAAATTAGCAAAGTTTTCAAAAAAAATCTGTGTTTTGATTTTTAATTATGGAGTACTATGGAGACTGAGACCTAAGAACACAGCGCTTTTCGTGGGTACATGGAACTCCCTCAAGTTCTTGATGTCTTTTGATGCCTCGACACCCCTCTGTTAAACCTCCAAAATGGATGGTCCTGGGACCTAAAGAGCTTGGTTTAAAATTTTAGCGGATCGCTGCAGTTCTGTGATCCGACTTAGCTTTCCAGGGGACTGCAGGATTGCTCTCGTTCAGCGGCCCTCTGGCGGACGAACTGTGACTCTGAGACGGCAGGAGAGGAATGCTGGATTGGAAGGCACGGGCTAGAGGGCTGGTAAATGGTAATGATAGTCTTTTGAGAGAAGGTGGGGGTTTTGGGGAGACATGCACCAGCCTAGGTGACCAGAGGATCCGTCACAATGGTATTTAAATTTGCAGGCATTTGTGTAATGGTAAATAGAGAACCAGGATCCATAAGGGGTTGTTTATATAACAGTTGAGGAAGAAACTACTTCAAAAACTATTTTTCCACTATATAAAACAATTACATATCTTTGCAGATTTTCCCATTATGTTTCATAACTGCGAGGACATTGACCAAGTGAACAAATGTCAGTTTGTGACTAGCAATGCAGGCAGCATGGGCGATGCTAGGTTCCAGAAAGCCCAAAGGTAAACTTGATAGCTCCAATCTAACAAAGATCTAAATTTAGAAATAAGAAAATAAAACTAAAACAAAACACTAATATACTCCTGCCCCCTCCATCAACTCTAGAGATCCAGGGCTAAGTAGTCTCACATCCAGGGTTTCAGACCCAAAGCAACCCCCTTGTCCAATACAACCAGACTCTTTGTTGTTTGTAAATCAACTCTATTATGGGGAGGGCCCAATGTGCAGTTTGGGCATTAGCCGCCCTCACCTCCGCTCCATAACTGGATAGGTAATTCAAGTTTTTTTTTTTACCATTTATGAGCCGGGGGGAGGCGCAAGGGGGGACGGGATCAGAAGGCTCTATAATGTTAGGAATAGAGATTTGTATATAAACTATAGAATCCCATTAAATGGATATTTCAGGCACCAACATGTCAGGCCCAATGTCTAAGCATTATGAGTTATACTTGGTGTTTAAAGAAAAAGAAAGGGAAAAAAATAATAATAAAGCATCTGGATTGGCAGAGACACTTTCAGGACTGGTGATTGGGTCACTGCAGAACATGCAACCCCTGGAGATGTGCAGACCATGCAGACACATCAAACACAAGTATAATTTTATATATTATTTTAAGTTATTGTTTTTGCATTTTTTTATGTATTATTTATATAAAACACATAAAAAAAAAAACTAACATCTTTCACCTGGTTTGTCTGTTTAAAGGACCACTATAGTGCCAGGAAAACATACTCGTTTTCCTCCCGCCGGGCTCTAGGGGGAGGAAGGGGTTAAACTTACCTCTTTCTCCAGCACCGGGTGGGGGACTCTTCTACTCCTCTCCGCCTCCTCGGCTGAATGCACATGTGCGGCAAGAGCCCCACGCGCATTCAGCCAGTCTCATAGGAAAGCATTCACAATGCTTTCCTATGGACGCTGGCGTCTTCTCACTGTGATTTTCACAGTGAGAAGCGCCTCTAGCGGCTGTCAATGAGACAGCCACTGGAGGCTGGATTAATCCTAATATAAACATAGCAGTTTCTCTGAAACTGCTATGTTTATAGAAGAAAGGGGTAAACCTAGCTGGACCAAGCACCCAGACCATGAAGTTTCAGATGAAGTGGTCTGGGTGCCTATAGTGGTCCTTTAATGCAAGATTAACTCCTCACCTTTCAAGTGGACTGTAGTGCTTTCCCTTCACAAAAGACTGGTCCGTCTCTTCTCCGCTTATAGTAAGGGTGTCCAACCTGGGACTCTTCAACTGTGTTTCCATTGCATATTCTCATATTCAGCTAATAATTATGGGAAATGCAGTTTGACTACACCTGAAGGGTTGCAGACGGATCCCTTGATCAACATAATTGGACAAGTCCTTAGAAGATACCATAAGCATAGCGGCCAGTCTGTATTTTTAGAAAGTATAAGTTTTGAAAGCAACTTTGCAACTTAGTGGATCTTGTTTTCATACCCCCTGGCTATATCTGTACGAGGGAGTTGAGGTGGCAAATACACTTATTAAGTGCTTTGTTCTTGACATCAACTTTTCCTCTTTAGCTCCTTGCAGATAAATCTTTGAAGTTATCATGTCTACAAAGAGGGTACAAGGCAATAGGACCTACCAGAGAGCTTGACATGCTTGCTCAATACATTACAATGCCATCAGTGTCTATTGCACAATGAGCAAGAAGATGCCTGTTCGTGTAAGCCTTGGCAAGGGATCGCTGATGGAAAAGTGCCTCATATATAAAAAATAAAAATAAAAAAAACAAACAAGTAGTCTCTAGCCTTGTGACAGATTGATTGCATTGGAATTTAAACACAGTCTAAATAATGAATCATAAAAAGTACATCACCAAAAGTCACAGTGCCACTTTAAGAGGTAACAATGGTGACCATTCACAATATTTTCTTATTTTATAAAGCAAAATTCAGTTGCAAAAGGCCTTTAAGTCACTCACGTTTCCTTGTCAGAGCCTGATAGCCAAAAATGAACTCTATCAGTAATATATTAAATTCTAATCATACCCCTTAGCCACAGCAAGGTAGTGGAATAGAGAACATGGTCACGGGTTTCTGAGCATTAGATTTATAGGATACAAAGAGGAAATATAGCTCAGTCAGGAAATACTCTGTATTGTGCAGTTTGCCTGACCCCTGGACTAGTTAAGCCAAGTATGAAATAAAAAGAGTATTCACAATTTTATAAAAGGACATTGGTGCAGCAGTGGGTTAAGGGGTGGGGGGGGGTGTCTGGATTTTTACAGTTATTTGTCTTGTGGTATTGAGATTAATCATGTTAAAAACACATTATTTTGTTCTAGAGTTGTGTTCCCCCCGAAGATTACATATTTGTCTTGCTGTATCACAATTAATCACAATAGGAACTAGTTATTTAGTTTGAGACTATAGACGCTCACACATTTTCTAAATCCACTGTGAACACGTGTGTCCCGGGTCAATACGCTGCAGATTTGTACCTTAATTGCAAAACATACAGCACTGCAGCGCATGTAGGTGCTCTTCAAATACAAAAAACAAAAACAAAAACCAAGGTGGTCTTAAATGAATTACTTTTTCCCCCCCTTCTTCTAGTTTCTTTAACTGCTTTTATGTAAATGTTTGTCCCCAGATCATTACCAAGAGAATATAAAAAGCAGAATGTGAAGATAATTTCATTCTTTAACCTTCCTAAAGCATCTACTTGCATCCAGCTGCAGACAGCAGATCATCGCATGATTTATAGTAGTGACCGGTGCCTGCATCTCCCAGGCTAATGACACATACACTAAAGTCATTGATTTGTATGAATAGCCTCCGCTCTTCATTTATCACAATTTAATGTTAGGATTTGTAATGCAGAGAGAAAAAAAAAAAACATTCGCAGAGAAAGCAAGGACCCACAGGCCTGGCTGCTAAGCATCATTTATTACCTTTAAACATATAGACCGCTCCTTTTTACAGAGAGCCAGAGAAGGTCAGGATTCCTTGCAGTTCATTATGACAATTAAAAACCCCAAAATGAAGTCATGAAGAGATGCACATCACTGACAACCCGCAACATCTCACCGTTTTGTCCAAACACACAGACATCAGACTGTGATCTTGCCTGGCTTATAATAAAATTATAATATGGACTCATTTTCTTCCTTAATTACTAAGATTTGCAAAGTCAATCAATTTAGCTATCATTAGCATAGGTTACCCTTTAAAACGAATACTCCAAGAACCATTATAAGTACAGCACACTGTATTGGTCATGGTTAATGAGAGTCCTGGTGCACCTCAAATGTAGTAATTCAACCATTTACGAATGGTTTGACAACTTACCCGGCCACCACTGGGTGCTGGTCCGCTCCTCTATGAGAGATGGAACCACTCGGCATGAAGCTCACTGTAGTGGTTATGGTTCTTGTAGTGTTACTAATTTTTAAAACATGCAAAAGCAATATACTAATGTGACCTTTGTCACTTGGTATAAAGTGTGATCAATCCAATAAATATCAAATCTTAGATGCTTCAACAATTGTGTACACTGTCCTACTGTGACATAAAAAATATATATATTATAAAGAATGGAGCATGACAGTGGTTGAAGCATAACCTTTTTTTTTTTTTTTTTTTTTTTTTTTTAAACCTATGTCCCCATCACCGATTGTCAGGCTGAAGTTGTACATTACTGTAAGTTGTATTGCTTTAGACTGCTGCAATATACTTACTGTGAGCTTTACTGCGGTGGAGCTCTGTGATACACTCATGCAAGTGTGTACTTTCCTGTACAAGTTTTTAAATCCTTCAACAAAAATGCAAAATGTTAAATCTTATTGCAGCCCGAGTGTAAAAAACTCTTTGTAGATACCTGCAGATTTACAATCCCTACATCCAGACCACTGACCATATAAGGACATCATGTGCCGAATGCACGAGCAGAATGGAGCATGTGATTGTCTAGGATTATGGTGGCCTACAGACTTCACATCCAATCACGAAGGATCAAATCAAAATGCCATGCCTCTCGAGTAGAACCAATTGTTTTTATTCTGAGACTTGGTATAATCTAGTGTCTTTTTTTTCCTTCAGCCATTGTACCTATTACAGAAAGAATGGTTACAAAAAGTTTAGTTCCTCTCCAAGTGATACTGTGACAGGATTGCATTATTGGCTTTTTGTGTTCCATCTAGAAAAACGTTATCATGATTTCAGCAACTATTCTTGTTGGTTACAGTTTTTCATTTAATCATCCCAGCATTTCATTTTTCAGTGATGTAATGTTATTAGAGTTGCAGTGAGAGTGATGAAAAGGTATAGTATTTGTTATTTGAAGTAATTTCTGTCCCATGTATTTCCCAACTCTTCAAATCTATTGACCGTAAAGTAGTGGCGTCATTGCAATATTGCATTATATTTTTATAGTTTGCTCTTTATTTTTAGGCATCTTCATCAGATTTAAATGCGTTGGCTATCAGTGCACTTGTGTGATATCAGGAACGTAATTTGAGACAAGATTTCATTTTAAAAATATGGGCTTTATAGTTTTGTTGGGATTCCAGAAGGAAGATGTTATTGAACTTGCTATCGAGTGCCGCTCTCAAAACTCACAAGAAAGCGATATCTAAGCAGCAGATAAGTTGGAGACCAAGCCAACTACACAAATTCCCTACAAGCGTTTCCCCAACACCCTTTATCCCAGAAGCTCCACCATATCTTGATATGTAGCACTTAGACCTGTTGAAATGCATGGTTTTGAACTGTACTAAAATATCCTCTTTCCTAGTATGGAGCACCCTCTCCTGTAATAGAGGAGATGCAGTTCACAAAATCTGGAGTGCCGAGTTTTGCCTACCCCTGCTGCATGGCTTCATTCATCAACAGCTTTTAAAGCTCACTTGAAGGGTAGTTTGTATAATTAAGTTTTGACAATACCAGTCTACTGTGGAGTTGCTCCAAACTAGTCATAGAGACATATAACTGGAATATTTCTCATAAAAAAAAATTAATATTAGAGTTTACCTATAAATTATTCGATCTGCACTGCACTCTTACAACCACTTACGATGTCCTACATTAACCACAGTCTTGACTTAAAATAAAGTCAAGTTGCTATTTGGTAACGTTGTAAAAGAATGCACTAAAACAGCTTGCGATTTTCAACATAATCTATTTCATGGCATTAGGAATAAACAGAGCAAGCTTTTGGCTATTTTGGTTAACTAGCAAGATGTAACGGATCCCCTGGCACCCCGACTGGGTACCTACGTTGAAGGATGCTCCTAGCACTCCCTGAGGGCTCCAAGCACTCCAGCCGACACCATAACCACCGTAGACTCCTCCAGAGAGCAAGGCAGGAACAAGCTCTTACAAGAGCTTAGTAGTAATTTAGCAAGGGAGTATGACAAGCATAGCAATCCCTTGTAGCAGATTCCCCCAATAAGAGACGGCACTCCAAACTGAGGGTGAAGTAGAACTCAGGTTTTTAATGACACACACTCTGCTTTTATGCAATTCTCCCGTGCAAGGGAGACGCCCACAGACAATTATGAATTACCCAATCACACACTGGTTACATCCCACACATCTCCTCCCCTTGAGGAGGTAACACAATTAGCCGTACAGTTTAAAACATACTTTTTACCCAACTTTCATAACTCTAAAACTATACATCCAATATTAAAAGTCACATATTATTAATCAGCATATTTCAAATACAAACATACCCAAAAATCATTCGAATACGTTCAGCCGTTCGGGAGATAGATATAAAAGTCACCTTTGACCGACCGCAAGCACATTTTCATGTCCAAAACAGTTCCAGAGAATCAGGCTGTGCGGTCGGTCTATTTCCCATGTTAAAAGTCAGTTCAAACAGACAAACGACAACCATTCAAATTGTCGAACTGTCGAATGAAGTGTCGAACGGCGTTCGAACTGTCGAATGCATTGAAGTCTGGAGAAGGTAAAACTTTAGCTGAATTAAAGATGGCCGCCGCCATGTGTTCGTTTGCACGAACGGCGGCCCCCCAGCGGTCGGCAATTTACCTACAGCAGGCTCCCAGTCTGGGAGGTAAATTGCCTGCACACTTCCACTTCTGGGTGGTCCGCCTGTGTGGTACTTGGTTCAGTAAGCCCCATTTACTAAACCAAGTGGGAGAAAGCAAGGAACACAGTATATTAACAGTCTGGGGACACTGTCTTAAAGGGGCATTGTTCCCAAAAGTCACAGTATGTCCCCAGATGGTTCTTAAAGGGCCAGCAGCATAAAAAAAATATGCCCAAATACTGTATTTAAAGGGCCAAATCTCCCAGCGGCCATAGTCAGCAGGCAGGAGGTGGGCAAACAGGCTTCTCCAATGCCCAGTGGCGAGGTTGGTTTTGCCACACAAGGTATTTTCATTCCAAGTACACCAAGCTCACAGGCTGCTAGCCCGTCATTTTTGGTGAAATGGGATGGAAGCGGACTGGGATCCAATAAATATGAAAGGATCATTATAGGCACCCAGAGCACTTCATCTCAATGAAGTGGCCTGGGTGAAGCATTTCCAAAGTTTTAAGACTGCAATGCATTGCCATTTAACAGATATGGCAATGTTTCTATTACAGAGTTAAATACACCTCTAGTGGCTGTCAGAAAGGCGCACTTGGTTTTC
This sequence comes from Pelobates fuscus, assembly GCF_036172605.1. NCBI lineage: Eukaryota > Metazoa > Chordata > Amphibia > Anura > Pelobatidae > Pelobates > Pelobates fuscus. The sequence continues at coordinate 17,741,618 of NC_086328.1, forward strand.
CATTCCATTGGAAGCGTGCAGTGCTGAGCATGCATGTACTTTCCATCCCTATTGCTCTTATAGGAGGATCATTGGACGAAATAGAAGAATTAGTGTCACGTTGCAGAGGGCTGACTGAGCAGCTGCAGGTATTTTATAAAATAAAAAAATTAAAAGTGAGCAAATCCCTTTTTCCTCATTTTATATTGAAAAAATGTGGGACCTTTCACAAAAGGCAGAGAAGAACACTGTGGTGGTAGGAATACAGGTTAGTGTTCCCAACGCTATAGTTTTCCTTTAAAATCAATGAATCTTATAGAGAGTCACTGCTTCAAACCTTTCAGAAGAAGCATAGGGCGACTTTGCAGCCTTATATAACACATTCCTTGCACACATTTATAAACTTGAAATTTCCAACATATGAAATTCATCTTCACAAACTAACAAAATAATATTAATAACAATATGTTATCAGTCACTGTGGCCTAATGCAATATATGAGACTGTAGCTACAGCTCAAACAGCCCCTATGTTAATCTACCCATGTCTGTAATAGAGAAAGAGCATTGATGTTGGTGGGGAAAAAATGCAAAGTTCACCTTGCTAATTTTGGTGGATTTATGTGAATATGTGAGTAATTTTTCATGACTGGGCAGAGGTATCACTAACAGTGCAATTCATCAAAGTGAGAATTGCCAGGAATTGAAAGTGAAATAAAACTGAATTTCAAAAGTACTCAAAAATAACTCAATAAAAAAACAATACAATTCCAAATCAAGTCTGTTTTTTTAAAATTGGCTATTTTGAAATTAAATCTGAAATTCACTGTAAATCTTTGGCACTTATTACTTTATAGGGTTATTAACTAAAGGAATTCTTGTGAATTCCATGTGAATTTCAAATTAACCCCTTAAGGACACATGACATGTGTGACATGTCATGATTCCCTTTTATTCCAGAAGTTTGGTCCTTAAGGAGTTAAAGGCCATAGCAGCTGATTTGGTAGGAGAATTTCAAATTTTAAATTGACCATGAAATAATCTCGTTAAAAACATTCTTATCCATAGCATAAAGAATCCGAAGAAGGTCATACTATTCTTGGCTAGTCCTTAGGTAACAAATATCGCTACATGATACTACAATTAGACAGGACTGTCTTTAACGCGCGGCAAACGGGGCAGCTGCCCCGGGCCCAGTTGCTCCTGGAGGGCCCAGAGCAGCTGCCCCGTGGGCCCCGCGATTTGCGCACTATGGACCGGGCGGTGCGACTCCCGCACACTAAAGAGGCTCCCCGGGTGGCCCATGCACTAAGGGCCACCTGGGGAGCATGTGTCAGCAGGGGCCCGGTCGGGCGCTGTGGCGCTTAAACAGCGCGACTGGGCCCCTTCCTGTTCTGCAGCCGGCTGGGAGGAAGTGACTAGCCGTGTGGGAGGAGGAAGGCAGGGAGGAGGGGAGTTCCAGAGGAGAACTCCCACCTGCTTGAGCCTGCCACTGGACCAGGGAAACCACCCTCCAGGAAAAGGTAAGAACCTGGAGGGTGGCTAAATGTATGTCAGTAGGTCTGTGTGTGTGTGTGTGTGTATGTCAGTATGTCTGTGTGTGTCTGTGTATGTCAGTATGTCTGTTTGTGTGTGTGTCAGTATATCTGTTAGTGTATGTATGTATGTCTGTGTGTGTGTCAGTATGTCTGCCAGTATATATTTGTGTGTCAGTGACTGTGTGTGTCAGTATGTATCTGTGAATGTTTTAATGTCTGTCTGTGTGTGTATGTGCCAGTAAGTCTGTCAGTGTGATTGTGGGTTGGGCGTAATTGGGGGTGGTGAGGCGGTGGGAGGGGCAGGGCCCAGGGGGCCCAAGAAAATGCATTGCCCAGGGTCCTAATCATATTATAGACGGCCCTGCAATTAGGGGACATGGAATTGTACAGAACTATGAAACACTAGCAATACCAAACAGAAGAACTTGCCAGTCTGCTCCATTCAGAAATCAATGTTCCTGGTTAATGTCCATTGGTTCCCCATTTGTAATGTTAGTGTCCATAATGTTAGTGTCCGTTACTGCAAATCTGCCATAGCTTTCAGTATAAATCCAACTCACAAATTAACAAGCATTTTTGAGGGGCAAGTCCAGACTGCCAAGTGGAATTAAAGTAACAGAGGGGATCTCAGCTAGCCCGGGACATATACAACATATGGCTAACCCTACAAGGCACACTTGCAGTATAAAATCAGCTGCACTCAGACTGAAGAAGTGGACTCATCCAACAACACCAGTAGCTCACTAAACTCCAGGGTCAAGTACACATTACAGTGTGCTTGTGGAGGCCAGTTGTTCATAGGAAGTGACCTTCCCACATGACAACTAGAGCACCTTACCCAGACAATCACCCTTACCCACCTGGCTATGGTGAAGGTAAGGCACATGGGGAAATGTATTTCCCAGAAGGTGGGCCTGGCTGTACTTCTGTTATTACTCAGCATGCTGAACCTAAGGTACTCTATAGGGGTACTGGGAGATGTGGATTGGGTAAAGGGACCCAGTCATGTTTTCTGGGACTGCCACCACAGTGGGACATACTTTTTATTTTAATTTTTTACATGAACACATTTTTGAATACCTGTCTTTCTACTGATCTTCTGACAAGAAGCAGAGGTTTGGTTGGCTCGCTCTAATCATTCACTTATAGAAGTGTGTGAACCCTGAAAGACCACTTTTACTTACATCTCTTCCTATACTTTTTTTATTTTATACTTTGATTGATTGAAAGCAAGCTTTAAAAAGTGCATGTATTGTTTGTTTCCTACTTTAAAATGTTACTTGTTCAACAACAATTTCATACAAGTTAACACCGTTTTATAGTTTATATCTGTATAAAACAGTCAGAACAGCAAACCCAGAAATATTTCTTTAGCACGGTCATTATCATTTTTAATTATAGATTATATTATAGCCTGTAGGTAGAAGAAACTAAGCTATTACCATTCTAGGAGATCTTTCTACAACAGCCTCTCTCGTTATCAACTAGTTACTTACAAAAAAAAAACATGTTCTTGCTGCGAATGTAATCCCTTTGCTTTGTGTGCCCCAGATGGGATGGACAACTCTCAAACTCTTTCCTCTTACTATGAAACGATGCTAATTGTCATACACATACTAAAATCTCTGTTAAGCATGCAACAGTATTGTGCTTGCAGAGAACATCTTGTCGCCATGTCAGCAGAGCTGTTGTCTCATTGTATGCACTAAAAATTAGGTATTCAGTCAACAATGTCCATAATGTTGGCATTACCATATGCTAAAGAACAATAATAATAAGAGATGTCTTTCAGGCAAGAGTGGTGTAGACTAGAGGTTTTCCAATGTCATAACACATGTAAGGAGTACGGCCTCTATTTTATGGAAGTTGGCGTATGACTACACATGTGGGGGAGGTGAGGGGGGGGAGGGGGAATGGTTAAAAAACAGATAACTCAAATAGAAAGGATGAATTTGATTAAATAGTGAGAGAATGACTGACATTAACTATATTATGGCAATCACTAAGCAATAAATAAAGAACTGTTTGATTTATTAAAATAAATGCAACACTTTGCTAAATTAACCTGTATCAAATGGTTTTGCGAAAATAGACGCCTTATTTTTACCAAACTCTCTAGCTTACACCTTAAGGGAATACTTCCCCCACCACAACAACGGCATACGCTCTTTTCATACTGCATAGAATAAAGAGGTCTCAGTCTCAGTGTAATAGTTAGCATGTATAAGCTCACCTTCATTAAAGTAAATTAATGTTTGCTTCTACTTATCCAAGTATTGGTACTGTGTGCGCACTCCCCATTTACACAGGTTACTGAGAAGGAGTTTGCATCCCAAAGATCAATGCAGCAAACTGAATAAAGAGGTCAATAATCTGGTATCAGCCATTATGCCTCTACTGTCAGCTTGGGCAAATGCTCCTTGCCTTTTATTGGATGAACTGAAGTTCTCCCAAATTTTGACCCGCGTAGCCAAGAAATGGTTTTTAAAAAAAGTTACAAAACTGTCTGATATTATAGACATGGATGGTGTGATCACAGTCCACTGGCACCATAACCACTGCATTGGCATGTACTGGTTATGGTGCAAACACTGCCCCTTAATAGTGTTACTGTCATAGTTTACAATTTGTCAAGCCATGTTGTCAAGATTTTAAAAGAAAGTTGCCACAGTAATAGGTTATCGTGATTTGGGTTTCCATGACTGAGCAGTTACAGAGAATCTTACTATGCCCATGTGCAATGTCAAGCTTTGTCTGGAATAGTGTAAAGATCACTTCTGCTGGACTCCAGGAGCATTGGAAACATGTCCTCCAGAGCAATAACCTACATTTTACCCTTCAGTGGAAAACGTTTGGATTTGAAGATGCCAGGAGAATGCTACCTGCATCACTGTATGTACAAACTGTAAAATCTGATAGAGGTGGGATAATGGTCGGGGGCATTTTTTTTCATCGTTCGGACAGACCTCTTAGTTTAACTGTGGCAACACCCTCTGCAGAAAGTAAGATCTATACATAAATAGTTTATCAGGCTTTTTTGGGGCCGCTTTGAACAGATTTGTAAGATAAATTGCAACAGAATGAAAGCAAACGTCAGCCGAGTTGCTTATTTATCAAAACCCATCCTAGAAAAGGGTAGACTGTTGGTAAACATGGAGATAAATAACTCCAGATGCTTTCGATAAATATCTTTAAATACAATTATAGCCCGGGCAAAACCACAAACAAGTTTACCACATATACAAGTAGAAACACCACTTAAATACAAATATTATAGGACAGTCGGGTGGCAGTTGTTTGCCGAACTCTAAAATTCTGCATTTCGCAAGAGGAGGAGTGAAACTAAGAGGTGTGGTTTAAAGTGTCACTGAAGGACGACACCAGAAGTAATAACGTGCCTTGCCAGTTAACCTGGGTCAATGCTGACAAAATCTGCATTGTTACATGCTAGGTGTATTTGAGTATCTTTTGTCACACAGGCTAGTTTATCATTCAGGGTTAAAATCCTGTGAGTTTTCCCTCGCTCATTGTATTCTGTGAAATGGTAACTTTATTTAAACAGACGACAGATTCAGGTGGTCAGTAACATGATAGCACACTTTCTATAGTCCATTGAAGTTACATTCCATTGCTGCAATATGATCATCTCAATTAAGTGTACCTTCAGGGCATTTTTTAGCCAACTATCCCAGCGCACTTGTCCATACTGCCATCAGTACCTAATCAACGAATGATGGCTGAAAATGAGGAAGGCCAGCCCCAATAAATCCAAAGGATAGTCATTTTTCACTTTTAATGCCCTTCTCCCTCCTTCCTTCTTCCTACGGCACATTGCAGTAAATTAATGTCACTGTGCTTATTACAGTAGCAATTCTATGGCTAAGTATTCAAGCAACGATTCACAAATATTTTATCTCAGCATTTATTTGTTCATAAAATAAAATGGGATTTATAATGGTACTCTGTGCTTTTGAACGCTGCTTCTGAGTAGCTGCAACAACTCCTTATCTTACCTAGAGATAAGGATCTGTTCCAAGGGACAAAAGCAAAAAAAAAATCATATATAAACATCCATCATATATAAACCAACCAATAATAAAGGTCAATAGCACTTACAATATATCTAGATATTAAGCAGGGGCCTGCTATTGCTAAAGCTGTTGAAAAGTAAGTTGACAAACAAAGGTTTGGAGCTGGATTGCATGTAAACAAGATAGTTTGCATTATGGAAGGCTTGGTAAAAAGTGATATAGAGCGTGTTAACATATTGCTGTCTCGAGAAAGTGAGGATTAAAACCCAGCTTGGGCGCACAAACAGAAAGACAGACGGAATTGCAAAGTATTTATTGTTTGCAGTAAGCCACCATTCTGCAAGAACAGATAAAGGTTCATCAAATTTGTAAGTGATACGAAGTAATAAAATCCAAAATGTTTAATGACTAGCAGGGCTCATTCCTTTATTAAAGATGTGCGCTGTATTGGAGCATCTACCTTAGAAAATGATCTGTTGAATTATAATTCATTGATTCTAAAGCCAATCATTTTATACCTTGACTGCTAGCATCGGAATATTCATATTTCCAACTGCATGTAAATTTCAGTGAGCCATTAAAATCTCTGAGCTCTATAATTAGGCTGTTTCTGATAGATATGGATGTCGTTTCTGAATATTCCAAGCGAGGGAGCATCTCTGGGGACGGTTCTGGGACAGCGATCGGGGTTTTTCCCTCACCTCTTGCATAGTCATTTTGCTGGTGGGAGCGTTTGACAGCCTATGCGTTAGATGCGAAAAGTGCAGATGAATTCAGTCACAGATAATTCGTGATTTGTGTGTGTCCAAACGATGCAAGTAAGTCTGTCGACTAACGCAGAATGATAGCACTAAGAGAGATCCGTAGTGATAAAGTTACTTCTTTGGGATCCTTCTCTTATTCAGCCAAATTGCTATTTAATAACAATGTGTACAAGATCTCTTCTCCTTTGGGAGTCTGACAAAATATTAGACTGCAGAACACAGCTAAATGCTTGAACAAGTGTCTACCTGTCATAGTTTGAAATTATAAAACAAAACAACAATTTATAAGACTGAAAATGTTAGCTGCTTTGATATAGTATTTTGTATTTATTTTATTTTCCTAAACTCTTTTCTTTCAAAACATTAGAGGGCAGAAAGTTCAAGATTCATAATAATATTAATAATAATAATAATTATTATTATTAATATTATCTAGGAGTGAAAGATATAGGGCTTTAAAAAACTGTGTATCAGTAACATTGGAGATATGTAAACTACCAACAAACTGTGTATATTAAAAAAAAAAAAAAAAATCAGAAAAGCCACAGAATTTTAATTCGGTGAACATTTACAGAGTGAGTTTATATGTTGCTGAATTTGGTGGGAACGTGAATCTGAAGTAGAATAAATGACCGTATGCTGATCCCAAAAATGGGACGGAATCCAGAAAAGACTTTGGTGCTTATTAGTAGTGGACACCAGTGTTGACCAACCACCCTCTTAATAATGATACTCACAGGGCCGGGCTGCCACGAGCTGACCAGACGCTAATACATACAGCTCCGGCTCTGGCCTCCAAAAAAAGAACATCAATAACTTGAAGCAACCACTTCTAAACCCAGTGGCGAGACTACATGGTTGAAGGGAATACCCCCAGAAGCAACCCAGTACCGGGATATGGTTGTTTTCATATCCAGGCATGAAAATCGATGACTGTGTGAGCCTACTACCTCCATGTGTGAGCCTACTCCACGGAGTGCTAAGTGAGGACAGTGCGCTGGCAGTTTCACTCATGGGGAAGTTATCCCGGTCTGGGGGGTTATCCCAGTCTATCACTCCATGACTGCACAAGTTTAGCGTATCAACCGCGGGCTAAACAGGGCCTGCTGTAGTTGTGGCCTTCTTACTTCAGACTGCTTTCCCCAGCATGCTACTTCTATTAATGCCGCTATGAATGGGGTGTGCAACCTTACCTGGCGGAGGGTCTGTCACATTCAAGCTCTAAGATCCTGAGTGGCTTTCTAGAGGGCGCGGTGTCTCCAGTTCGCAGGGGTGGCTGAGCGTGTAAGCCTTGACCGCTGGATGTTGAGCGAGGTCTGGAGAATATTGTCCCTATTGCTGAGAGCCCAGCCTGGGGGGTGTCGAGGCCTCTGGCGGACCGTTGTCTGTGAGGTCAAGTGAGCCCTGTCTTAGAGAGGAGGCCAGCGGTGGGCGAGGCATGGAGAGGCTGCATGTGTTCCTGGCCGGGACACCAGCAGCATAGCGGAGGTGCAGGAGGTAGTAGACCTGCGGACTCTGTGAGTGGAGAGACTCGTGGATTGACGGGCTTCCAAGTGCCCGTGGTGCTGTGGATTCCCGGGTGGGACAGTTCTGCTGTTTTGCGCCCAGAGAATCCTAGTGAAAACTCTTAAGACAGTGCGGAGGGAGCCTGTGGTTTAATGTCCCTTATTTCTGTCGATGCAATCTGTGAGACCTGCGCAGGCTAAATAATGTGTTATCCTGCATGTATTTCCCCAGCGTTTCTCTCGAGGGCATGAGGGCAGTTATTTATCTTATTTTTAATTTAAAGCGACCAGCGCCAACTGGTACTTACACTAGCTAGTTAAGCATGTTAGTCCAACTTGTATAAATGTTCAATGTTAGCATGTAACCCAACATTCACTATCAGTTAAGATAGGCTAACTAATTTCATAGCTGAGCTACCTTTCTGGGAGGCTGTCTAGTTTAATTATTATTTTTTTCTTTGGAGATATAAAGCTACTCAGATTGAATTTAAAACCTGTTCCAGCTACTACTCATCCAAGCTTAGTATCGACTGATATTTCTTCTTGACTACTGTTTCTTCTTTTCTTCATAAAATTGTGCTGGTACACCTGTTTGTATTCTATTGCACATAAAAAATAAAGAATGAAAAAAAAAAAAAAAATGATACTCACACACTCCCTAATACAGTCTCGGAATCCTGTTTTATTTAATCCTCAGCATATATTTCCAGGCCGTGGGATCTTAAAAATCATGATTTTAATACTTACAGATTATGTAAATGATGGTTTGTGCCCTATGTCTGTTGGCAGCAGCTTGAAAAGCTGGCACACGTTTATATTAAACTACTGACTGGCTATGATAACAACATACTCTTCAACAGCTAGAGGTCTCTATGGTTACCCTTAAAGGGATTCTATAGTGTTAGGAATATAAATCATTCCTAACACTATAGTGCCCTCTGGTACCCCCTGCCCTCGCAGTAATCTGCCTTCTCTGAAAAGGGGGTGGGCTAATGCGCATGCACGCAGAGCAACGCCAGTCCATTAGTCCCTCCCTACAGGAAATAATTTCCTTAAGCTGTCTGATTGACAGCCACTAGAGTAAGTCTTAGTCCTGCAAGGTCATTTTTGCAGTTTCTCAAAAAATGCAATGATTTACATTGCAGGTCTAAGTGGGGCAAGGACATTGCACTTCAATGAGATGAAGTGGTCTGGGTGACCATAGTGTCCTTTTTTAAAGGCACATCAATGCTTTTGGCTTTGTTGATATCCTCTTGGAGCAGAATAGCAAAATGCATCCTGGAACTAGACTGTTGGTGTGCCTTAGGAACTGTGAGGTGCACTGTAGCTATACAGCTGTTCCAGATGCAAAGTCCCCCACCCTACTACAGGTACCCGAGCCCTTTCACAAGTCAATGTACTACTGGCACCTGCACATTTTTTTAACATGTGCCTTGTATAGTTTTGATTTCCTTGTTTCCAGAAATTCAGCTTGCTGAGAACAAAAGTGCTTTTCTTGTGTGGCCAAATATATTTACCGGTATTATATTTTTGCAAGGACTACCTATTTGGAACATTAAATATATTATGCTTTATTGCAATCAGTGACTTGATAAGCTGTTTATCACACAAAGGAAGTCTCAAAACTCCTGTTTCACAGCCTGTAATATAACCATTTAAAGCCACTGGGGCAGCATATAGTGATAGGAAACAATTTGCTTACTTACTTTTATAGAATCCACTGTTGTGAGAATGGATATCTTCTATAAAAAAAAAAAAAAAGAAACTCCATCTAAAGTAAAGAAGATAAAAACACAAAGAAGTGTGTAATTTTGGTAAGTATATGTCTTGCTTTGATTTTTGTTTTTTTAGTAGTAAATCAAATCATGAGAAAACTAAATTTTGACATTATCGACTCAAGTTTGGAATCCTTGAATCGTCTGTTAGGTTTAGTCATTAATAAACTGTATTTGTTTGCATGCTCAAATGTTCATTCTTTTTGCAAAAAAAACAAATGGTTTGCAGAAAGATGCACCATAACGCAGCCGCTATTGCCATGGCTTTCCAATTTAAAAGAAAATACAGAGTTTCCCTGGACTTCCCAAGGTGCCTATGGTTAGTGGTGGTCTTCTGTGTCTGGTTGTCTCTGTTTTTGTTTTGTCACAGCAGGATACCTGGCCAGCGCATGTGAAGGCAAGTGCAAATTTGGATTGGGGAGTCGCAGCCTGCTTGGGCTGAAGGCGGAAGGCAGGCTGCTTTGGACTATGGGAACAGAAAGTGATACCTGTCTGGTGGAAGAATCACCCCCATCAGCAGACAGTTGGAAGTTAATGCTGGTTCAAATGTTAAATAAAGTTGTGGGAGGTTTACATGGGTCAGCAGTCATGCCTTTTCAGTGCACAATGTACAAATGCACAGCTCAGCCACTGACTGCACTGAGTGAGCTGAACTGCTGAAATGAAGCAATCGGCATTCGAAGAACATAGTAAGTCGCTACAGGTCTGTCTGTAGTAGTCCATCGATAAAAATTAAATAGCTTCAAATACCAAACACAAAAACTGGTTTAACATTTTGTTGTATCTACAGAGTGTGAGGCCATGTTGTAGAACATCAATGGTTAATAAGACATTTTAAGGATTTATTGTAAGTCAGAGGAGTACCTAGACTACCTGGCACCAAAAGCAGAAAGGTAAATTGGCAACCTTACTGAACTGTAGATTTTTTTTGGTTGTAGTGGTCTCTCTGCTATGCCCGTAACATCTTTATTTTTTAAAGGAAATTACAAACACAGATACACATACTCACACTCACATTCATACAGAAACATGCTCACAATCATACACACAAACACATATTAACACACTTTTGATTTTTATTTTAGTTCTTTCCTGCTTGGATCAGTTTGTGATCTGATTGCAGAGCTCCCTACTGCTCTGTACTTTTGCCAGGGCTGGGGTGATGTTACATCCCGTCTCCGGCATTAGCACTGTTGAGAGAGCTGTGCAGCCAGAGCATAGACAGATCCCAGCAACTACCCTGCTGCTCGTGAGGTCTGACCAACGTTTGAATCTGTAGTGCATCCATTTGACATGTTGCTCTGCCACCAGTAGGAAGGTGCCTGCTCTTTGAACCCTCCTGCTGCCCAGGCCAGGTAAGCACAACCAGCTGGTAGTTTTTTTCTTATTTATTCCAGAAACACTTTTTTATTTTATTTAATAATTTAGATTTTAGACTTCGCATCGTACAGACTGTATTATCCTCTTGGGTTTTAGCAATTATCATGAGCCCAATTTTCACAGAATATATTACACACATATATATATATATATATATATATACACACACATACACACACACTTTTCAAATAAGGACTACTCCCGGAGGCCATGGAATCATGTATTTTTTTTACATTGAAGACAATTATAAATTTTCTTTTCTAATATATACATAAGGACATTCTCCTGACACATTTAAGATGATCAAAGCGTACAGAGATTACTTGGGGACATTAAGAGATACACTTATACTTTCCAGTACAGGCCACTTCTCAACGCGAAATGAATATTTCAATTGAATGGAAGGGTCGGGGGAATGAGAGAGGAGGCGTCTGCTAAATGGTTTTCAACATACATATTTATTATTATGAAAAGACCAGAATGCAAACAACAAAGTGAATTAACCTTTGGCAAGGATTACCAAGGAAGAGTCTGCATTGTGCGAATACCAGACCTAGATTACACAAAGGAATACCGAGGGTTAGTCTTCCACTGAAGAAAAAGTGGTGTTCAATATAAAAATATTGTGATACATGTAAAATTGTTTAACTCTCTCACTGCCAAAAAAATACAATTGTGATGCTAGGCTCTGTAAAAAAACAAAAAAAAAAACAAACAAACATTAAATTGGTCAGCTATTAGAGAGTAAATAATATTGTTTTGTTTTTACTGATGGATTGGATTTATTCTAGGTACTACAGGAGTACGAAACCGAGACCGTATGGCAGCCCAGGAATGAGAATCCAACCATCATGGCATACTATTTGCAGAAGTTGAACACCAGAGGCCAGGCTGATCCTGGATGGATGCAGGGGGTGCACAGCATCCAGGTGCTCTGTAAATAGAGACGCATTGGCGGTAGTGGAGTTCTAGGCTCTGCACCGCACGTTAGACTCTGCCTTTTGTGTTAGGCTCCTTCCCTTTACACTCGGACCACGTGGCAGAACTGGGAGGCAAAGATTACGACACCTCCTGGCATTAGGATGGCGCCGACAAGCTATTTGAGGACAACATTGCACTGGTAAGCTGTGTGGAAAGAGGCACCAATTAGCCAATCTGGGACAAAGATGCACCAATAAGCCATTTGGTCAGAAAGATGGCACTGATAAGTTAATGTGTAGCAATGATGGCACTGATAAGCTAATTGGGTACAACGATGGTTCTGATACCCAACAAGGAGGGTAAGTATAGAGGCTGCAGAGAGAGCCTGATCATTAGTATGTGGTATGCCACCCTAACAGGGTTGAAACCCTCATTTTGTAGGATGGCAGGCACACCCTAATGTTGGGAAGGGGTTAAGATGTCCTTTAAGGTATTTATTTGGCAACAGCCATATACATTGGGGCACGGTTCCATTTGCTCATTGACCAGCTGTCAGGTATTACAGGAGTTCAGTATGCGGAAATAGGTATGCAAGTTATAAGTAAGGCAAAGTAAAGATACAGGTGAGACAGAGGTGTAGTCAGGGATAGCAATAGGTCAGTTCAGGCAGCCCAGGTTCATAAATGAGATTCAGACAGGAGGGTTAAGTACCAGGAGATCAATGAGGACTCAGCAGCCACCCTCAGCAATGATAAGGAGCCCCCCTCGGGTTGGTTTGCAAGTAGCAGTGTCATTCTAGAAACCATGTGAACCCTTCCGGCGCTCAAGAAGACACTGCGGGGCATGCCTGGGCTGGCCAAGATAACCTATGCTGGAGGCTTCAACACATGCTGACATGGCGTCCCGATGACAGAGATGCAGTTAGGGTGTGCGAAGCTGGCCACACCATTGATTGAGGTTCAGTTACTCAACTAAGTTTGTGTGTTCCCATCTGCCTCACCAGAATCAAGAGGCTGTATAGATTATTTGTAAAAAAATAAATAAATAAATAAATAAATAAATAACACTAGGCCAGAATTATTAAGCAAATGACAAACTAATCACAATTTAAAGTGGCTTTGCCAAAATGAAATTCCAACCCAGTCAAAATATGTAGGGTCTTTTTTCCTCTGCTTGACCAGAGGCAGAGTTATCTTTAGTCAATCTTGTGATTTCTTCCAGCTGTCACCAGTCTCCTATGGAGGATCCCATGGTCTTGCATGTGATAGAGTACAAAGCTAACGTCGGCTTGTGGCAGCTTAAGAACATCAGATGGAAGAGTATGGCAGTGCAAACAAGAGGTAGGTTCAAGAAATGCCTACTTTCCTATACACCCCATGACCACTGGACCCCCAACTGTGATGTCCGCATCAGGGGTCTAAGCGAATTACGCAAAGACCTCAGATGGTGACACAGTCCCTTTAAAGGACAACTATAGGCACCCAGACCACTTCAGCTCAACTAAGTGGTCTGGGTGCCAGGTCCCTCTAGTGTTAACCCTGCAGCTGAAAACATAGCAGTTTCAGTTTCACTGAGGGTTAATCCAGCCTCTAGTGGCGGTCTCCCTGACAGACACTAGAGGCACTTCTCACTGTGGAAATCACAGTGAGAAGACGCTGGACGTCAATAGTAAAGCATTGAGAAATGCTTTCCTATGGGCGGTTTAAATGCACGCGCGGCTCTTGCTGCGCACGCACATTCGGCGCTGGCGTCAGCAGGATGAGGAGAGTTCCACAGCACAGAGGGAGCACGACGCTGGAGAAAGGTAAGTGGCTAAATGGGTTTTAACCCCATCAGCCAAAAGGAAGGGGGGGGACCTAAAGACCCTATAGTGCCAGCATTATAGTGGTCCTTTAAACATTTCTGCCAACATAGTGATTTTGAAAAAAAAATTCAAATCTCCAATTTAGTTGCAGCCATAGCTTGGCTATTTTAGTCTAAAATATAGAATTATGATAACAATTCACTATAATTGGAAGTTTAGAGAATAGTTAAATTGAAAATTATCAGGTATTCAAAGTTAATTTTAAACTGAAGGCCAAACTAGCTGAAATGCTGATCTTCTAGTGTGACCTTTAATTTTAAATTCACTTTATATTCCAAAAATTCTCACTTTAGTTAACGGGATACACTAGTCACCAGAATCACTACAGTACATTGTATATGGGGTCTATAGCCTCTCCCTGCAGGCTTTTCAATGTACACACTGCATTTTTTAAAAAATTGGGCAGACTAGATGGGCCGAATGGTTCTTATCTGCCGTCACATTCTATGTTTACACCTGTAGTGGCAGTCACTTAGACAGCAACTATGGGTGCTTCCTGTATCAGTGCTGCACTGGTCTTCATGGAAGCACAGAACACTCGCCATAAAGATGCATTGATTCAATGCATCTCTATGAGGAGATTCTGACTGGCGCGGCATTGCGTTTGGCTGCGCATGTGCAATAGTCTCCCATTGCTTTCCGATTAGCTGAGATCATCAAAACCCACTGCGGTGGAGCCAGGCGTGGCACGATTGGTGCGGTGTGGGTGAAAAGGTGAGTAATATCTACTTTTCTGAAGAGTGAGGATTTCCTTTTAACCCACTTCTGTTGCTTTGACTGTCCCTTTAATGTGCCCTTCTCAGGTTAAACACAGAATTATTCACTAAAATGTGAATTGTTGGGAATTCAAAGCAAACCCAGTGAAGTTAAACTTTTAGGTCAAAATACACAAACCAAGAACAGAGCGGGCTAGAAGAATTTGCCATTTGTCACCTAAAACCAATACTTATTTTAGCTTTAATTGTAAAATAATCTTAAACAGTTAGACCATGACAGGAGGCCAAAACTTTATTTTGGAGGGTGCAGAGGAGGAAATACAATAAATAAATATATATATATATATATATATATATATACACATACACATAGTCTGGTATTATGTACTCAAATGTAAAATTCCCTTTGAATTCCTGACAATTAACACTCAAGTGTGATAATAAAATGGAGTTGGGAAATGTAAAGTAAACCTGAAATTATTATGGTTATACTTCATATACCACCAACATATTCAACCAAACTTTACTTTTGTAGGCTGTTTTAGAAATAATTTCCTAGAAAATGTTGCTGATTTGATCACTTGGACACCTTTGTTCAAGAAATGACCACCTGTGCACAGGGAGGAGACCCTGATTAAATCATAGAGGGTCCTTTAAAACGTTTTTTTTATTTTTTTATTTGAAAACTTCACAGTCCCTCACTGAACATTATTATTATTATTTTAAAATGTATTTTAATTTTAAACACTGCACCATTCTGTTATACAGGCATACATATATAGCCATTTAATAGTTATACAATTGATTTATTATCCTTTATTTAAACATGTGGATTTTTTTTTTCCTGAGAAAATATACATATCATATTATTATTATTTATTTTTTTTTAAACTACCATTTTCTGTGGTAATTTGACAATAAATACTTCATAAAACAAAAAATAGAAAAATAAAATAAATCCCATTACCTGTATTGAACAAGCTGATACCACATCTAGCAGAGGACAGAGTGCTTGGGCCAGAGGGATTCTGGGATTTGCAGTTCTACGTTCCACTGGTAACAGGAGGAAGTGTACAGAGCAGCACTACAACTCCCAGGGGTGTTCGAGGTCAGGTGACCAATGAGTTTGCCAGGTTTCCTTTGCTCTCAGTTTATCTTGATTAGCTGCTTCAAGGGAAACCTGCTGCATGGCTACTGACACTGAGAGAATGGCTACTGCACCTCACAGACTTTAGTTTAAGGAGTAAAGTTACCTCGGCATTTTTATCAGTTGACTTTAAAATATTGTATAAGTGCAAGTAAACTTAGAATAACCTGCAGAACTGACAGAACCAGTGCTGAATATACTGACAGAACCAGTGCTGAATATACTGACAGAACCAGTGCTGAATATACTGACAGAACCAATGCTAAATATACTGACAGAACCAGTGCTGAATATACTGACAGAGCCAGTGCTGAATATACTGACAGAGCCAGTGCTAAATATGCTGACAGAACCAATGCTGAATATACTGACAGAGCCAGTGCTAAATATGCTGACAGAACCAATGCTGAATATACTGACAGAGCCAGTGCTAAATATGCTGACAGAACCAATGCTGAATATACTGACAGAGCCAGTGCTAAATATGCTGACAGAACCAGTGCAGAATATAAGAAAAACCGACAGAATTGACAGAGCCAGTGCTGAGTACCAGAAAACACAGCAGAACCCGCAAAACCAGTACAGAGTGCCAGTAAACACAGCAGAACCCGCAGAACCAGTACAGAGTGCCAGTAAACACAGCAGAACCCGCAGAACCAGTACAGAGTACCAGTAAACACAGCAGAACCCGCAAAACCAGTACAGAGTGCCAGTAAACACAGCAGAACCCGCAGAACCAGTACAGAGTACCAGTAAACACTGCAGAACCCGCAGAACCAGTACAGAGTACCGGTAAACACAGCAGAACCTACAGAGCCAGTGCAGAGTACCGGTAAACACAGCAGAACCTACAAAGCCAGTGCAGAGTACCAGTAAACACAGCAGAACCTACAGAGCCAGTGCTGAGTACCAGAAAACACAGCAGAACCCGCAAAACCAGTACAGAGTGCCAGTAAACAAAGCAGAACCAGTGCAATGACAAAGTCTCTGTAAAGTGACTATTCCCTGGATGGTAAGTGTGTCTAGTTAGTACATTTTTTTTTTTTTTTTTATTACTAATTAGGGTTATTCACTAATGTGTGAATTGTGGGGAATACAAAATGAATTGAATATTTTAGACTAAAATAGCTGCGCTGAAAACATAACTGACTGTTTCCAATATGGCTATAATAAACTAAAAATGTAAATTCTTTTTTAATCCTGGTAATTCATACTTTAGTAGATAATGCTGTCATTGTGTTTAACAAGTGATATATGCTTCTTTCTTGTCATCTTTATAAGGTATTCTATTTGGAAGATACCTAAATGTGTTTGTCTACATTTACATGGTTATTTTTTTAATTTAGCCAAAATTAGAACACTAATATATGAAATTACCATAACTTCTGAAGCTTAAACCAAAGGGGCAGTCAAAAAAAACATAGCTCTCTGGGGGAAAAAATGGCACATCAGCCAGGCATGGATGCAACGCTGAGCTGACTGACCTCACTGAGGACAGCACATGCGCAGGACAGTAGGCTGAATGACATCAGTGTAGTGTGTGTAATGATGCACTTATAGTTACACAGGCCTGAAAAGAGACATGTGTCCATTAAGTTCAGCCTTCCTCATATCTGTTTTTTGCTGTTGATCCGAAAGAAGCACTTTGCCTTTTAAAGGGAATCTAACAATACAAGGTTGTTTTCCTGGCACTATAGCTCCATTTAGTGCAGCCCTCCCCCACCATGGTGCAGAAGGGGTTTAAAAAAAAAACTCTGTCACTTATCTGATTACAGCGGTGTTGTCCCTCTATTCTGGTTTAGGTTTCGCCTGCTGTTGGCGGAGGGACCTAATGCACGTGCGCAGTGCTCGCCATGCTCACATTAGGACTTCCCCCATAGGAAAGCATTCTATAATGCTTTCCTATGTGGTTTTGGGTGTCGCTGGATGTCTTCATGCATAGCGTGACCAAATGTCGCCTAATCACCCGGAAGTCCCTCTAGTGGCTGTCTGGGAGAGAACAAAGATGGGACTGCAGGACACAACCTCGACTTTGGACTGTCCAGCCAAACCTGAGAGTGTAAACTTAATACCTCCCAACTGTATCCAACAGGACAGTCCCAGTGCTGTAATTCCTGACCCACTAATTCTATATAAAGTACCACGAAGATATAAAAGGTGACACTTTTTAGTCCATAGCATGTTATCTGTATAATAAACTAGTCACATTTCTGCAAATGTATAGATTACGGTACATTTCAGCATGTTTACCGGCTATCCTGTATGATTGCTGTGTGTTAGTTTCTGCATATGTACCAATACAGTCAACGATTCCCAGTGCAAAACCACTCTGTAAACATTATGGGCATCCTTGGGTGCTTTTAAAATGTCAAATGTCATATGAGTGATGCTATGGCGCTGCGTTCACGGCAGCTTTCTTTCATAATGGCACGGTTTTATATGGAGCTAAAATTAGATGATACTTTACAGTGTTATTCACTAAATAATGTGAACTGAAGGTGAATTCAGTGAGGACAATTTTTTTAAGCTGAATTAAGAATTTAAGATTCATGCAAACATAGTCATTTGGATAAAAAAAATAATGTAAAAATTTTGCAATTCAGTTGTAGTCATAGCTTAGCTATTTTAGCATGACATTTAGAATTATGATACCAATTGACTATAATTCGAAGTTTAGGGAATAACTACTGTATAACGATATATATATATATATATATATATATATATATATATATATATTTCAAGAACATTATTTGTGTGGCGTTAATACCTCATAGAAATGAGTGGACCTAGGAAATAAGTGCCAACTCTATCAGACACCTCACATAATTATTCCATAAAAATGTATACACAGAGACAATTTGTATATTTTGACGCAAAGAAAACAATTTTTTATTTATTTTATTGTATTTAGGCAAATGCTCTTTGTGTTCAATTTATGAAGTGATAAAAACTTCAATGTATTACATTGAAAAGCTAAAATACCCAACTGCGACAAAAAACAACTTTGTTTCTGCTGCATCAAAGTCAATTTGCACTGAGCTCACACCAAGTATGTGATTAATCACATATACGCGGGGTTTGCCAATAAATACCAAAACCTTAAAACTATCAGATCTCTGTCATGCTAAGCAGCCCTTCAAATAGTCAATGAGCCACTGATCAATACTCAGGGGGTCCAGGTCCACATCGATTTTACTCCCTTTGTGGCTCGTACAGAGTGTTCCTATCAATGAAAACATGCTGTATTTGCCACATAATGTAAATGATTGTTCTAAGAGCAGTGATTTTGATGTATTTATACACGATTATATGCCTGTGTGTACAAATGAAGTGTAAATAAATACTCCCATGATTAGGGGCGTGAGTTTAATGGAATCTTTCCATTCTTGTTAGTGTCTGATATACTCTCTTGTTACATAATTTATGATTTTATATGTACACTATAAATGTCATAGGCGGAGAAGAAAAGCTATTGAAGTTGTAAATTGGTCTTGTGTCTGCAGTCAATGGAGATGATGTCCCTGCTATGCTTATCTATTAGAGCCTGTGCTGAGTTCTAATTGAGAACATTTGCATCCATATTCAGACTCTTCAAATGATGAAGATCTCTAGGGCACCGATTTCCCAACGGAAAACCTAGTCTAGAACAGCTGTAGTCTGCTTATCCATCTTGATTTTCTTTGTTTAGCAAACTTGTCGGGTGGCTTTGCCCCTTGGTCAAGCTGCGTGCTGATTTTGGGCAGATCTTTATTGACACTCTATTTCTTCTACATCTCTAGAAGGCCACTGCCTGAGTTCCTTACCTCTTGCTTATCTAAGAGACTAAATGCATGTCAAACGCCATACTAAATCATTGCTATTGGAGTTTAATGTGTTTTGGGGCTTGACGTTGAGTGGACAAACATTTGCTGGGTCTAGTGTTTGGTGGTCACATGTCACTTGAAGCATGGTACTGTATCTTTTTGCCATTTTTCTTTGACTTACAATATCTATGCCTCCATGTTCTTCTCTTCTCTCTCTCTCTTTTTTTTTTTTTTTTTTTTAAAGCTAGCCCAATAGAAGCATGATGATGACCTGTATGGCGTTGGTGGATCCTCTGGGAGTACATGGAAATTATTTATTGGACTCTTTACAGGGCTAGAATGAAGATTAGGTAGTGAGTGGTTGAAAGGTCAAGAAAGGTGAAACTTAGAAATGTATGGTTGGTAATGAACAGTGATTTCTAGGCAAACCTGCAGAGTTATAGTATAAAAAGCAGATCTGACTGGAAATGGCTGCTAACATGTAATATCTGTCCCATTTGATTTAAAGTAAGAACTTGAACACCTTTAATATGTGTTGCTAACTAAATGTGATGGAAAGTCATCTACCCACTTCTAATAATCCTGCCTTTTTAATCTTTATTTATATTAACCTATGTATTCATAGCTATTTTAGCACAATTTGTATCTGAGAGCTTTAACTGAGAGTATTCCACTGTAATAAAACAGGCAAGCTGTTCAAACCTACCATCAAGAGGCCTATGTGAAGTGCAAATACCAAACACATTGGTGACATTATTTTATGTCACAGCGTGTGCAGGTGACAACAGCATTACACTTCTTAAATTGCCTACGAAATTCTAGCCCCCAGCCCCAAAACTATACACATCCATTATTGCCTTTTATACACCTGCCTGTTAAGTCATTCACAGTTATGACAATTTAAAGATCTGAACATCGTTGTGTCTATCCTTGATACAGACGTCATAACAGCAATTCACATCTTGGAGATTAAACATACTGGGAAGCTTTCTTTTTATCGTCTTAAACCATTATGTATAAGTGAAAAATAGTTACCCCCCCAAAAATGAAAATCTAGTCACATTTCAAAGCTCACTCTGTAATATTTATTTCTATTTATGAAATTGTGGGAAATTGCAGAAGAGGTTCACATTTCAGGTTGAAATTGCCAGATTTAAAAACAAACTCATGCTATATTTTTGTCTCATTTTTTTGTTGGTCTAAAATTTATAAATTCCCTTGTCACTTTACTGCAATTTCCAGGTTTGTGGAATAAACACCTTAAGGTAGCGTAAAGTGGCACTGTGATCTCTGGTCACTTTATGAGTGTTTCATATAGATAAAATGTTTATGAAATACAAATCTTTTTCTTTCACATAGGACATTTTTCATATGCTCTATTTTAGGATCAAATATATTTTGATCCCAATGTTCTGAGACATTCTAAAATAAGACTAAAATCGACTTCCAAGTCAGTGAATAGAGTACATATAGATTTCGTGCTGACATTAGCGTCTCTGAATTGAATGCCAAACTTAGTGAGAAATGCAAAAAGAAAAGAACAAGAGATGGAGAGGGGGGTGGGGGTGGAGAAAAGGCTAATGTGAATTGTTATTGTTATAAGGGCAAAGAAAATGGAATGATACGATATTCATGCGGGAGCCTGGTGATACTATTTGTGCATTATCATGGGGCAAACACAAATGTCATATGTTAACAATTGTTAGGCTAAGAACACAGCAATGTATCATTGCTTGGTCTCGGGGGAGCCGTTCACAAAAACAGGAGAGACATGAGCTGGCGAACATAAATCAGAAAGCAGCATTCTGTGTGAGGCAGTGAGCATGTGTCCGGTGTTTATATAAATACCCAGTTTACACAAATAACCAAGAACACCAAGTGATTCAAAATCAACTTCTGTTTGTTCATCACATGGAAATGTGACATTGCAAGGCAGAGATATGTGTGGCCTGGCACTTTTATATTTTGTATTTAAACATTGTGTGAGCTTGTTTGTGTCGGTGTGCATGCATATGAAATATAAATTGGTATTTTATAAACCTGCATATAAAGCATTCCTTAGTACATGTGCTGAGAAATATTTAAACTGGCTGTGGTACACACAACAATAAAAAAAAGGGGGACTTGTGCAAAAAATAGTTTGCAGTGGTTCGTCCAAATCAAATTATTTTTAATGAGTCTTATTCATTAGAGTTGAGGATTGGGCGACAGAAGAGTATGAGAACCCTTCTGCTGCTTTCTATAAGAGTAAGATTCCCTATGAAGTGTTTTTCGGACTTGCAATTGAAGTATAGGACGATCATAGGATGTTCTTTTGCTGTGAAGCCAGTATGTTGGCTTCGTGGAGAAGTAATGTCCTATTTGGAGAACTAGTAGAGACATACTGAATACTGTACTCACCAAATAACCCAGGTGCTCTGAAGCCGTGGTGGTCAGGCCTCCCTTCCAATATACGCAGAATAAATAACAAAAATAACAAAAATAGCAGATAACAGTCATACAGACACTGTCCTGCACAGTCATACAGACACTGTCCTGCACAGTCATACAGACACTGTCCTGCACAGTCATACAGACACTGTCCTGCACAGTCATACAGACACTGTCCTGCACAGTCATACAGACACTGTCCTGCACAGTCATACAGACACTGTCCTGCACAGTCATACAGACACTGTCCTGCACAGTCATACAGACACTGTCTTGCACAGTCATACAGACACTGTCCTGCACAGTCATACAGACACTGTCCTGCACAGTCATACAGACACTGTCCTGCACAGTCATACAGACACTGACCTGCACAGTCATACAGACACTGACCTGCACAGTCATACAGACACTGTCCTGCACAGTCATACAGACACTGTCCTGCACAGTCATACAGACACTGTCCTGCACAGTCATACAGACACTGTCCTGCACAGTCATACAGACACTGTCCTGCACAGTCATACAGACACTGTCCTGCACAGTCATACAGACACTGTCCTGCACAGTCATACAGACACTGTCCTGCACAGTCATACAGACACTGTCCTGCACAGGCATACAGACACTGTCCTACACAGACATACAGACCCTCTCCTGCATAGTCATACAGACACTGTCCTGCACAGTCATACAGACACTGTCCTGCACAGTCATACATAAACTGTCCTGCACAGTCATACATAAACTGTCCTGCACAGTCATACAGACACTGTCCTGCACAGTCATACAGACACTGTCCTGCACAGTCATACAGACACTGTCCTGCACAGTCATACAGACACTGTCCTGCACAGTCATACAGACACTGTCCAGCACAGTCATACAGACACTGTCCTGCACAGTCATACAGACGCTGTCCTGCACAGTCATACAGACGCTGTCCTGCACAGTCATACAGACACTGTCCTGCACAGTCATACAGACACTGTCCTGCACAGTCATACAGACACTGTCCTGCACAGACACTGTCCTACACAGACATACAGACCCTCTCCTGCATAGTCATACAGACCCTCTCCTGCATAGTCATACAGACCCTCTCCTGCATAGTCATACAGACCCTCTCCTGCATAGTCATACAGACCCTCTCTTGCATAGTCATACAGACCCTCTCTTGCACAGTCATACAGACCCTCTCTTGCACAGTCATACAGACCCTCTCTTGCACAGTCATACAGACACTGTCCTGCACAGTCATACATAAACTGTCCTGCACAGTCATACAGACACTGTCCTGCACAGTCATACAGACACTGTCCTGCACAGTCATACAGACACTGCCCTGCACAGTCATACAGACACTGCCCTGCACAGTCATACAGACACTGCCCTGCACAGTCATACAGACACTGCCCTGCACAGTCATACAGACACTGCCCTGCACAGTCATACAGACACTGCCCTGCACAGTCATACAGACACTGCCCTGCACAGTCATACAGACACTGCCCTGCACAGTCATACAGACACTGCCCTGCACAGTCATACAGACACTGCCCTGCACAGTCATACAGACACTGCCCTGCACAGTCATACAGACACTGCCCTGCACAGTCATACAGACACTGCCCTGCACAGTCATACAGACACTGCCCTGCACAGTCATACAGACACTGCCCTGCACAGTCATACAGACACTGTCCTACATAAACATAGTGCATTATAAAAGCTCACACTGATAAAAAGACTTGTACATATATGTTTATATGTTATAGGTATGTTTATTTGTATCATGTGGACACACAAGCACACAGCAATTATATAAATACAGTATCTCAGTAACTCATATATAATATTTACTCTGTACAGACACGCTAATAATAAGTTTGTGTATCTATGTTTGTACAATATATTTGTTTATATATATTTATTCTGTATTGTCACAAACTGTGTCCCCAAAAGAATATATTTATTCCTATTACTCTCGTTGTTCTAGCCCATGTGCTTACCTGCCCTATCTGCTCCTACACGAGCTATTATCACTGTCCGGAGGAGATCTAGGAGCCTCGTGCCTGCAGCCGGACTGTCAGCGAGGCCGACGCCGACTGCAGGTGCTCCCTGCCCGGGTGCTAGGAGTCCAGGCTAGTAGCTGCCCAAAGAGCGCTCTCTCCGGTGCTACCAAAGTGGAGATATCCACCGGAGAGAGACGCAAGCCCTAGCAGACCCTCTGGAGCTATGAGTCGGCATCACAGCCGCAGAGTCCCGCTGGCCACATGGAAGTCCTTGCCGACCAATAGGAGAAGAAGCTATATTTCAAACTGGTTCGTGCCCTTTCTCCCGATAGGCCGGCACAAGTTAAAGGGCTCAGCTCGGGACAGCTCCCCTCACTGAACACTGATTGGCCGTTGAGTGGTTTAAGCGACCAATAGGAGAAAGAGCCACAATGCAAACTGGGTTCGTGCCCTTTTTCCTGATAAGCCGGCACGAGTTAAAGAGCTTAGCTTGGAACCCCTCCCCTCTCTGAGCGCTGATTGGTCGTCGCGTGGTTTAGGTGCGAAGTTTGAATGTACTGGCCTAAACCAAGTGATTGTGTGGAATTATTTTTGGATATGTACAGAGCCTCAAGCCCAGACTTTATACCACCGTTTTCTGCTGTGCTTATCTCTGGCAATTCAACGGCATTATCTCCAGGGCTGTTCCAGGGCAATGACCCTCTCACCCCAATATGTGTTTAAACTGACCCTCTTTTTAACATCTCCATAAATGCACCAACTAGCTCTGAGGCCTTTAAATTCCTCTCTATGACTACCTCCATAGGATGTTATTTATTTTTTCCTTTTACCCTTCAAGCTGACAACACTTTAGAGTTTAGATTCTCTAACCTTTGTTCTTTCACTAACACACCTCTCCCTCTCTTTGATCACCATCTCCTAATCTGTAATCTTATCTTGGGCCCCTGTCCAACCACACTCATGTGCCAGACTTAGACCCTGCAGAAACCTGAAATCCCTTGACATGCAGAAGCTTTCCATTGACATCCATTTCCTAATCTAACTGATCTCCACTACCACATGATTATTTGCTGCATCTACGGTCAGGCCCCTGCTCCACAGCCTCCTTATCTCGAGATCCCACAACGCATCCCCCTCTGTCTACATGGAGGCGCCGGGTTGGAATGCGTAGTCATGTGCCACATGGTCGGCCTGCTCACCCCGCCGACTAGCCGTATTCATGAGGGGCCAAGTGGCACCATGAATCAGGAGCCGGCATACCAGACAACTGAGGCAGGAGGACCCTATGGCGCATGCTCGCCGAAGCAAGATCTTCTTAAAGGGGCAGAAGGTGGAACTGACAAAGGGGTGTTTTCAGGAGGTGGAGATAAAGTAAGTGGACATACCATCTTTGCCCTATTTAAACTCCACTCCTACTAAGACGCATCTCTCAGTTATACTGTGCTCCTGTGGTGTTCACACCTTCAGTTCCTATCCTGCTGTTTTCGTGATATTGATCCTTGCCTGAATCCTTACTACGATCCTTTGCTGCCTTTCTTGACCTTTTGGTTCTCCTGAACATTCTTCATCTGACCCTATTGTACTGCAAACCTGATTCCGTGCTTCCAGCCTTTTCTGCATTGTGGGATTCTTCTACTAAACATCTACCCTCTCAAGTACCGAAAAACTATGTCCAATCACTGTGCGCCCTGTCTGACAAAATGAATTCCAACTCTGGCATACCAAATCCACCAGATACCTCAAAAGGTGTGCTATGGTGGCGGAACGTTACTGGAGGAAATGTTGTTGTACAGATGACTTTAGGAATTACAAATATGCGCATATCCATGTGCACCTTCACAAAATCAAACATACATCTCCTCCTTCATTTCCACCACCCTAAATATCTCTTTCAAACTTTTACCTCACTAATGTGCCCCACTTTGCTTACACCTTCTGCACTCAATTTTCTATCCTTCTTCACAGCAAAGATTGAAAAAATCTGAAAAGAAATTGCCTTGCTCGCTTCTCCCCCCCCAACAGTCCAACCTTTGCCCGGCCTTCTTCCCTGAAACT
This sequence comes from Pelobates fuscus, assembly GCF_036172605.1. Taxonomy (NCBI): domain Eukaryota; kingdom Metazoa; phylum Chordata; class Amphibia; order Anura; family Pelobatidae; genus Pelobates; species Pelobates fuscus. The sequence continues at coordinate 17,767,543 of NC_086328.1, forward strand.
ATGAACTCTTAAGTTGGTATAAACTCTTTAATGAAAAAAAAGGTGTAGAAATTGAATATCTTCAAACAAATATCAGAAAAGTACTTTTCTCAGTATGTACCATTAGGTAATAAATAAAAAAGAGACCAATGAGGCTTAGTGGGAAAGTAAACCAAAAGATTAAAAATGAGAAAAGTGTATTTTAAAGCATTTAAATCAGACAAATCAGAGGCATTGTATATAAAATATAAGGAAGCCAATAATGCATGAAAAAGGCAATTTGAGTGGCTAAACTAAAAATGATAAAGTGATAACCAAAGAGATCAAAACAAACGCCAAAATATTTTTATGTACATAAATAAAAAGTTTTTTTTTTTTTTTTTTTTTTAAAGTGCAACTGTGGGTACACTGAAAACAGATGGGCAGGTTAGCTAATGAACACCAGGGAAAGAGAGACACTTTAAATGTTTAAACAGCAAATTGATAAATACTTGCAACAACATAATATAATTCAGTTATATTATTTTTTAATTTGTGCGGTAATAATTTATTGATCCATGTAGATATGTGACTGCCATTCTGGGGTCATGAAGGATTTTTTTCCTAGTTTGTTGCAAAATTGGATGTGCTTAAAACTGGATTTTCTGCCTTCTTTTCGGTCAACAGCAAAAACAGACGTGAGAAAGGCTGAACTTGATGGACACATGTCTCAGGAAATTAGTATTTTCCCTTGTTTCTGAAGATGAGGTGTTTGTGCTTCTGCTTTCCTTCTGCCCTACCACGTGCTCCCTTGATCACATTTCTTTGCACATGACTTTGTCTCTCTCATCGTACAATAAAATCTTCCATCTCTCCCTTTCCTCTGGCATTTCTTCTACGTCCTCCAAACATGTGGTAATCATGCCCATATTAAAAAAACATTCTCTTGACCCTGATGTTTTGCCTAGCTATAATCCTATCTCTTTCTCCTTCCCTTTGCCTCCAAGCTCTTTGAAGGACTTATTCATACTCAACTTACAGAACATCTCCAATTCCTTACTCGACTTCCTACAGCCTGGCTTCCGCTCTCAACATTCCACTGAGATTTCCCTGACCACGTTGACTAATGACTTAGTGATATCCAAATCCAAACGCTGTTATTTGCTACTTGTTCTTGATGTTTCACTGTTGACCACCCGCTTCTCTTTCTCCCCCTTTGTTAATTTGGCCTTGGGGACACTCCTCTTTCCTGGTTCTCTTTCTACCTTTCTGACTGGTCCTTCAGTGTCTCCTTCCCTGGTCTCTCCTTACCTTCTGTACCTCTTTTGATTGAAGTTCCTCAAGGCTTTGTACTTATTCTTCTTCTTTTCTCAATTGACAATGCCTCTCTCGGTGACCAGATATCATCCTATAGCTTTCATTATCACTGTAGTCTGATGATAACCAGATCTACTTCTACTCACCTGATCTTTCTCCCTGTATGCCTATGCTTTATTTCTGACTGGATAATTTAACGATTTCGAAAACTCATCATCTCCAAGACAGAACTCCTTGTCTTCACTCCCTCTATGGCTTCATCTGTGCCTGTTTCCCTTAAGGTCAACAGAGCTATCATAATCTCTACTTAGCAGGCATGTTGCCTCGGTGTGCTCTTTGACTCTGACCTTTCCTTCACCCCTTACATGAAATTAATCACCAGTTCCTGTTGTTTTCACCTTAAAAATATTTCCCACATTCGCACCTTCCTTACTCAGGATGCAACTAAGACTTTTGTCCATGCTCTCGTTGTTTCCCACCTTGATTATTGTAACTGCCTGCTCATTGGCCTGAAAAGTTCCCAGATTGACCCTCTATAGTTTTTAAATAATGCCTCTGCCTCTCCACATATCTGCAGTCTTTAAAACAAAGCACCCTAAGAACATGCTTCTTTAGAGATGCCTATCAACTCTTCTCTCCTCATCCCATATAGCCTTACTCTGCTTTCTTCCATCTACTGTGCTTATATTGAGTATGTAATTCGTGTTTTGGTGCATATGGAAATTTATATTCTTGTGGAAGGTCAACCTGTATAAATTGCAGTGGTATATTTGTGTGTAGTGGCTGTTTGTTTGAATCCCAGCAATATATTTGCACTCCTATTCTTTTGACTTTTTTTTTTTTTACCTGATTTTCTTCCATGTGATTAGTCCAACTATTATTTTTTTTCTGAATTTATTGCTAGACGGCCTACTATTTTTTAACTACGGACACCTTATCCAGGGCCGGATTAACAAAGGGGTTGATGGAGCTGCAGCTCCAGGCCCAGGCCCAGGCCCAGGCCCATGGAATAGGCCCATTTAATGCAGTTATTTTTCTCAGTATAAAATGAGATTACTCTGCAATACCAGCACCAGACAGTAGGGGTCACTGTGTGCGGAGAGAGGCAGGGATAGGAAGTTACAGCATATCCCTCCCTGCCTCTCTCTATTACTCACTGATCCGCGGGGAGCAGCTACACAGCACAGAGAGTCCAGACAGCAGCTCTACAGGTCAGGTAAGTGAGGGATGGGGGAAAGGCAGCAGGGAGACATGGGGACACTGAGACACCAGGGGACACATGGGGACACTGAGACACTAGGGGACACATGGGGACACAGACACTAGGGGATACCACGAGACCTAGGGACACTGAGACACTTGGGGACACTGGAAAACATGGGGACACTGATACACTAGGGGACACTGTGAGAAATGGGGACACTGAGACACATGGGGACACTGAGTCATTGGGACATGGAGAAACTAGGGACACCGTGTCCCCATGTCCCCCAGCCAGTGTCCCTAGTGTCTGTGTCCCCTTGGCTCCCAGTTTGCCCTAGTCTCCCAGTGTCTGTGTCACCGTGTCTGTGTCCCCAAGTCTCCCAGTGTCCCCAAGTGTCTCAGTGCTCCATGTCTCCCAGCGTCCCCGCGTCTCTCAGTGTACCCATGTCTCACTGTGTCGCCTTCTATCCTAGTGACATGGGGACGCACTGAGACATGGGGACACTGGAAGAAATAGGAACACTGGGAAACTAGGGGACTGGGTGACATGGGGACACTGACACTGTGAAACTAGGGGACTGGATGACATGGGGACACTGACACTGTGATACATAATGACACTGAGAGACTGGGTGACTTGTGAGACTGAGACACTGGGAGACAGGGAGACACAGGGAGCAATTTATCTATACAGCAGAATCAAACTGTAAGTAGTTTGTGGGTGATTTTACAGAATTTTCTCTTATGTCACTCCTTGTGATTTACATCACGTGAGTCACGCATAACTAATTAATTATACAAATGATTAAGGCTGGTATTTTTTTCCAAGAAAGGTGCCAACCCTAACTACTCTTCACATACTCTTGCTTAAAGGAGCACTATAGGGTCAGGAACACAATCATGTCTTTCTGTCTTTATGTTAAAACTACCATCTAGCCCCCCTGGCCCCCTCTTGCCTGACACCCTTTTCTCTTTAACACTGTGGCATGTCCCCTTTCTTCTACACTCACTACATACACCTTTTCTCTGTCCCAGCCTGTAGCAAACTCACCCCTTTAAGAGAGTTTGCCATGAGCTTTTGGAGGGGCTTGCTTGCCCACCTCCTGCCATGTGACTTTGGCCCTGGGGGTATTGCCCTTTAAAGACAGTATTTGGGCATATTGTATTGTACTGCACTGTTTCTGGCCCTTTAAGTACTTTAGGAAAAGACCTGCAGCTTTGTTATGGAACTCTGGATGCAGCCGAAGTGCCGAAGTAATCGAAGTGGCTGCCATTCGACAGCCGAACACGTGGTGGCGGCCATTTTAGTTAATTCGCACGTGGTCAGCTGTGTTTTGCCGTTGATTTCATGGAACTGAAATCGGCTACTCAACGGCACGAACACCGCTGAAGTTTACCTTCTCATCCACTTCGACGCTTCGGCTGAAGTTGAAGTGTGTTCGACAATTTGAACGTCAGGTTATGCTGTACTATTTGCACGAACGGCCTCATTCGTGCATTCGAATGAGACTTAGACATTTTTCTTGTGTGAAATTGGTCGAAAAGGACTCCCGACTAACTTTTGAACTACTTTGGGGGATTTGTATGATTTGTGAGTATGTGTATATTTCAAGTGTGCTGATTCTGAAAATGTATGTTTTATGTGAATGGCATGTATATTTTGGAAGTTATTAATGTTTTGTAAAAACTGTATATTTTCTGCCTGTGATAATTAAGTTAGTCTATTGTGTTGAGATAATTGTATCACCGGCAGAGGGGAGGATTTCTGATATCATGAATGGGAATGTTTAGCTGTGTTGTAACATATTGATTGGCTGTTCTTCAAAACCCCGTGGGCAGTCCTTTTTGTGTAAGAATGTGCATAAAAGCAGAGTGTTTGATTAAAAGCTTCAGTTCTGCTCCTGATACTGTGTGTTGTCCAGTTATTGGGAAACGTGATTGGATATTGCTGGATTATATTACTGATCATGCCTGCTACTCTATTGGATTATTTTATTGATTACAGTTGATGTTCTCCTGGGTTACTTATGGGTTCCTGAGTACACACTAGGATTACCAGCAGAAATAGTCTGTGAGAAATCAGCGTTCCGTTACACAACCTATATACCAGGAACTTCTGCCTGCTAGTAAGAAGATAAGGAGACAAGTGGACATGTGAGTGCTAGGGGACTGTCCTTAGAAAGCCTGGAGTAGGCGCATCATTTGATACATTTATGTCAAGCTCAGGGTGCTGCCTGCATAGTATGCCCTTAGTTGGACAGCCTGCATGATTGGCAGGCAGCCTGACATGCATTCATGCCAGGCTGGCCTTCCAATTCTTTGGACAAACATGCCCCCTTTTTGGGCATGTTCACCCCTTTTGGCAGGTCTGGTCACTTGATTTGCATGCCCATTGACTTCCTGCTTTACTGGACACTGCTGTTAGGGGATATGGATTTGCTTGAAAGATGAAAGCATAAATTAGAGAGAGATTAGCATAGAGTATGTGTTTTCGCATAGCTGCATCCTTTGAGTACCCCTCCAACACCATCTCCATCAGATACATGATGCTTGGGAGCTATGATTGTTTTAGTGTTTTTGGTCAATAAGATTCTGTAAATAGACCTATCATAATTGTCAGCACAAGGCCCACTGGGCTCTTAATCTGGCCCTGACCTTATCTCTGGAGTAGGCAGCCGCCGATGCACTTTAACTGACTGTCCCAGGCCAGCTTGTCAGTGCTTTGTTTCTACTTCCTGGTGGTGGTAACCCTTATGGCAGGCTCCAGATATCACTAGAGGTCCTTCAATAAAAGTTGCTTCTTCAGTTATGCGCTATTGTATTTTGCTTTGTTTCATGTAAGTCTTAACTAACACAAATCCTTGTTACTTATTTAGTATCCACAATAAATGAACACTCCCAGACTGTTGTGCTGGGTCAGTATGCTGTGATACACTGTATCTGGACTGCGGATCCATGGCCATTGTGCTTCCTACCTCTATCTTTTAAACAAGTGGTCATCACACTTGCAAACCATGTGGTGTTAACTATTAGAACATGGTGTGTGTTATCGTATATGTGTTATATGTATACTGTCTAATTACATGGTTTAATCACGGTCTGTAATACATACAGACACATGCACATTCTCAGTGTTGGCTACAATCATTTCATATGGTTTTTGTTTTGCATAGAGCAAGCCCTGTGTAAAAGAGGAAGTCTTTTCCGTAGCTTTAATGTTGGGCATCTTTTGTGTCCAGCCTTTTAAATGCAGGAGTTTTTTCCCCCCTTTTTTTCTTTACTGACAAGCCCACAATTTTCAGAAAAGAAAGCTCGCATTAATTAAGACAGTGCCAGCTGTAATTTTCTTGGGAAGTAAATTTCTGCACAACTAAAGGTTACAGAGACCTTTTCACTGTCAAAATTTACTACAGACTGTGAATGTTAATGTTTCTAATGAAGACATGCTCTCTGTCCCTGAACTTAAAACTACCCTGAAACAAGGCAAGAGGAGAAAAAAAAAACTCTATTTGACGAATGTATCAGGAGCCAGTGCATTAACGCAGGGTTATATCTGCCGGTGCGTGTTGTAATTATAGTATTTGGATAGCCTTGTTTTCTAAACAAGTGATATTGCTATAAATCAGCTATTGCATGTGAAAATCATTCTGTTCTGGAGGTGCCTCATTTAGATTTCTCAGCATGCATAGTTAAGCATTTAGTGAATAAACATGTTTTTATTTTTTTTATTTAGAAGTGTACATAAATTTAAAATAGATATTGGATTCATGCCACCAAGAGAAACTAAACCCAACACTTACATGAACAAACGCAAACGTATAAAAACGGAATACCAAATCATATTACTGGGCCTTAGTGTGGCCAGACTCAACGTGATATAGAATAGTTGGTATATGCTCAGACCAAGTTCAGGGACACAGAGAGTATGTAATCGATAAGGCAAGCCAAAAGTCAAGGAATACAGAATGGAGAACAGTCAAGGTACAAGCTGGGTTCAGACATAATAATATAACGCGCTCTCGGATAACCAATAATGGAAACCACTCTGCACAAGCTCGTGTCCATAATTTAGGTTGAGAATTCTGAGCCATATGAGATGGAACGCTGGAAGATGGCAGGGTCAGACGGTATGGGACCGACAAGCCAAACTGGCACAGAGCGCTCCTGGCGGGCGCCTTGACACATTCTTTAAGAGAATATATTGATTTTTTTTTACTTGCGTATAGTTATCTCCCATCAGTTAAACTGTACTATTTGACACCTTATGAGGAACAATGAGAGTTCTAAATAGATACAAATTATTTTTTTGTTATAAAATGTAACCTGGTTCTGTAAACAGACTGGTCCTTATGTCTCAGTGTTTGGAAAGATACAAGAACACTGGGATACTGTCAGGATCGGGACAGGGATCCAACACGCAGAGTACAAACAGTAGCCAGATACGTATACCGGACCTTAGAATGGCCGGACTAACGTAAGTAGTACAGTATAGAATGGTCAAAGACAAGCCGAGGTCGAGGGTAACAGAAGACAGGTAAGCGAGAGACAAGCCAAATCAAGGGTAACAGAGATAAGCAGAGTAAGGTAAACAAGCCAGGTCAAAACCAAAAGGGATAATAGAATACACAAGCACTGAGTGACTAGAACAAGCTAGAACCACGACAGGGCAATGAGCTAATGAAAGAAGCTCTGTTAAATACCCTGTTCAGAGCAGTAACCACGCCTCCAAGGCGTCCTGATTGGTCCTGCAGCCATTGACTGACAGGTTGTTCCGGGGGAGTGTCCTGATGACTACTTCCTGCCTAGATGCTGTAAAAGGCAGTCACTCCTTCGCGGCCGGCCTAGCATGACCGGATAGACCGCGGGGAAGGGAGCCATCAGACCGTCTGGATGGAGGAACAGCTAAGTCTCTACCTCTTTCGGAGGTAGAGACCACAGGTACCCTGACAGTACCCCCCCTCTCAGATACGCCCACCGGGCGGAATGAACCGGGACGAGATGGGAAGCGAGAGTGATACGCCCTGCGGAGACGGGGAGCATGAACATCCTCCTGAGGTACCCAACTCCTCTCCTCAGGACCATATCCCTTCCAATCAACCAGATATTGTACTCTCCCCCGGGAGATTCGAGAATCAATAATAGAGTTAACCTCATACTCCTCCTGACCCTCCACCTGAACGGGGCGAGGAGGGGCTATTGTGGAGGAAAATCTGTTACATATGAGTGGTTTCAGCAATGAAACGTGAAACGAGTTCGGGATGCGTAAGGTATTAGGAAGAGCTAAACGATACGCAACTGGATTGATACGGGTCAGCACCCTGTAGGGTCCAATATAACGAGGAGCGAACTTCATGGAGGGCACTTTTAAACGGATGTTCCTCGTGCTCAGCCATACCCTATCACCTGGAACAAAGACCGGAGCCGCCCTTCTACGTTTATCAGCGTGTTTCTTGACCAACATAGAGTTGTGCACAAGGATTTGTCGAGTTTGATCCCACAACTTCCTCAAATTGGCAACATGAACATCAACCGACGGCACCCCCTGGGAAGGGGAATCCGAAGGAAGAATAGATGGATGAAAACCATAATTCATGAAGAAGGGGCTTGAATGAGTAGAATCGCAAACGAGATTGTTGTGTGCAAACTCCGCCCAAGGAATCAAACCGACCCAATCATCCTGGTGTTCAGAAACAAAGCATCGTAAATATTGTTCAATTTTCTGGTTGGTACGTTCAGCAGCTCCGTTAGACTGAGGATGATAGGCAGAAGAAAAGTTTAATTTAATACCAAGTTGAGAGCAGAAGGACCTCCAAAAGCGGGAAACAAATTGGGAGCCTCTGTCCGATACAATTTGAGAGGGTATCCCATGTAGGCGAAAAATCTCCTTAGCGAATATCTCTGCCAATTCGGGAGAAGACGGGAGTTTAGGCAGGGGAATGAAGTGTGCCATCTTAGTAAACCTGTCAACCACGGTGAGGATAACAGTCTGTCTTTTAGAGATGGGTAGATCGACAATAAAGTCCATGGCCAAACAGGACCATGGTTTTTCTGGAACCTCCAAGGGTTGCAGGAATCCACATGGAAGCGTATGGGGTTGTTTGGTTTTAGTACAAACTTCACATGCAGCGATGAACTCCTCAGTATCCCTCCGTAAAGCAGGCCACCAGAAGTCCTTAGAGATCAACGCGTAAGTTTTGCGAATACCAGGATGTCCCGCCATCTTGCTATTATGTAAACACTGTAAAAGTTCCAGTTGAAGAGCAGGAGGAACGAAATGACGGCCCGCAGGAGTCCGTTTAGGTGCTAGATGTTGCAACTTAATGATCTCGGCCAGTAATGGAGAATGAATCCTGAGATTCGTATTAGCAATGATATTGCATTTCGGAACTATAGAAGAAAGAACTGGTTCAGGTACAGTAGAAGGTTCATATTGGCGAGATAATGCATCGGCTTTAGAGTTTTTAGAACCAGGTCTGTAAGTCAGTACATAATTGAAGTGAGTCAGGAATAAGGACCAACGAGCTTGTCTAGAGGATAAGCGCTTAGCCTCCCCAATATAGGACAAGTTTTTGTGGTCCGTCAAAATCGTAATAGGGTGTAGGGTCCCCTCCAACAAATGTCTCCACTCCTTTAAGGCTTTAATGACTGCTAACAGTTCCCTTTCCCCGATGTCATATCTGCTCTCAGGCCCAGAAAATTTCTTAGAGAAGAAACCACAAGGGTGTAACGGTTTATCCACCCCTAACCTTTGAGACAGAACAGCCCCAACTGCTGTCTCAGAGGCATCGACCTCGAGCAAGAAAGGCAGAGTCGTATCAGGATGAACTAGAATGGGAGCCGAGGCAAAAAGTTCCTTGAGAGTCTTGAAAGCACCCAGAGCTTCCTTAGACCAGAACTTAGTATCAGCCCCTTGTTTGGTCATATTGGTAATAGGCGCAATGATAGAGGAGTATCCTTTAATGAAGCGCCTATAGTAGTTGGAAAAACCAATAAACCTTTGGATAGCCTTGAGTCCTTTGGGCAAGGGCCAGTCTAAAATAGATTGAAGTTTTACAGGATCCATTTTAAAACCCTCCCCAGAAATCACGTATCCAAGAAAGTCTACCTGAGACTGATCAAAACTGCACTTCTCCAATTTGCAATATAGACCATGTTGCAGCAGCTTGTGTAATACCTTTCTGACCTGTCTATGGTGAGTCTCAATCTCCTTAGAGTGTATTAGTATGTCGTCCAGGTAAACAATAACACAATCATGCTGAAACTCCCTAAGTACCTCATTAATCAAATCTTGAAATACTGCAGGAGCATTGCATAGTCCAAATGGCATAACAGTGTATTCGTAATGGCCATACCGGGTATTGAATGCCGTCATCCACTCGTGACCTTGCTGGATTCTCACCAAATTGTAAGCCCCTCTGAGATCTAACTTGGTGAAGATTTTGGAGCCCTTAAGACGATCAAATAACTCGGTAATCAGTGGGATAGGATAGGCATTTCTGACAGTTATTTTATTCAAGCCTCGGTAATCGATACAAGGTCTCAGCGTGCCATCCTTCTTCTTAATGAAAAAGAACCCAGCCCCGGCCGGAGAAGAAGACCTCCTGATGAATCCCTTTTCTAAATTCTCCCGAATATACTCCTCTAGAACCGAGTTTTCCTGAACAGACAAAGGATATACATGGCCCCTCGGAGGCATAGTGCCGGGTAGAAGCTTAATCTTACAGTCAAATGACCTGTGTGGAGGCAAAGAATCGGCATTCTTCTTGTCAAACACTGCCCTTAAGTCTAGGTAAAGGTCTGGTATTTGTCTTTCTGTGGACTGAGTAGGATTCTCCGGTATGTTAATATTAGCTAATGGAGAAACCTTGCACAAACACCGATCCTGGCAGCCCTGGCCCCACGAGAGTATCTCTCCTAACTCCCAATCGATAATAGGGTTATGTTTTTTCAACCATGGGTACCCCAGAACTATGGGAACGGAAGGAGACGAAATGAGCAGAAGAGATAAATTCTCCACGTGTAGGATACCCACATTTAGATTAATGGGTATGGTCTCACGAAAGATAACAGGGTCTAGTAGTGGTCTACCATCTATGGCCTCAACGGCCAAAGGTGTCTCCCTTAGCTGGGATGGGAAATTGTTCTTACTAGCAAAGGCTTGGTCGATAAAATTCTCAGCAGCACCGGAATCTATCAATGCCATAGCCCTTACTACTTCCTTCCCCCAAGTTAAGGAAACTGGTAGCAGAAGCCTGTGATCTTTATAATCAGGAGTAGAGGACAAAATAGAAACACCCAAGGCCTGTCCTCTAGAGAGACTTAGGTGCGAGCGTTTCCCGGGCGGTTAGAACAGTTCGAGAGTAAATGACCCTTGGCTCCACAATACATACACAAACCCTCTCTTCTCCTGTGCTGTCTTTCCTCCTCAGAGAGGCGGGTATACCCTATCTGCATAGGTTCAGTAAGCAAAGATATCGTGGAGTCAGGACTTGGAACAGCGGGAGCAAACCTAAAAGAAGGTCTCTGGTTCCTCTCTCGAGTGTTCTGTCTCTCTCTTAGACGTTCATCTATACGAGAGATGAACGAAATTAAATCCTCTAAATTCTCAGGGAGTTCTCTGGTAGCAACCTCATCAAGGATTACATCAGATAGGCCATTCAAAAATACATCCATATACGCCTGCTCATTCCACTTGATTTCTGCCGCCAGAGACCTGAACTCTAGTGCATAATCCACCAGTGTTTGGTTCTCCTGTCTCAGGCGCAACAGTAATCTGGCTGCATTAACCTTTCTACCTGGAGGGTCAAATGTTCTTCTAAAAGCAGCTACAAATGCGTTATAGTTATAAACTAATGGATTATCGTTCTCCCATAGTGGGTTGGCCCATCTCAGTGCTTTCTCAATGAGTAGGGTGATAATAAATCCTACTTTTGCCCTATCTGTAGGATAAGAGCGAGGTTGCAATTCAAAGTGGATACTAATTTGGTTTAAAAAACCACGACACTTCTCAGGAGCCCCACCATAGCGTACTGGGGGGGTAATGTGAGAAGAAGCACCCACTGTGGCTACCTCTAGACCTGAACCGACAGGAGAAACAGGGGTATTCCGTATCTCCTCTGGTGGGTTATTGGCACAAGCTAATAGAGCCTGTAGCGCAAGCGCCATCTGATCCATTCTGTGATACATGGCTTCAAACCTAGGATCAGGAGCAGCCAGCTGACTGTTTGTACTTGCAGGATCCATTGGCCCTGTCGTAATGTCAGGATCGGGACAGGGATCCAACACGCAGAGTACAAACAGTAGCCAGATACGTATACCGGACCTTAGAATGGCCGGACTAACGTAAGTAGTACAGTATAGAATGGTCAAAGACAAGCCGAGGTCGAGGGTAACAGAAGACAGGTAAGCGAGAGACAAGCCAAATCAAGGGTAACAGAGATAAGCAGAGTAAGGTAAACAAGCCAGGTCAAAACCAAAAGGGATAATAGAATACACAAGCACTGAGTGACTAGAACAAGCTAGAACCACGACAGGGCAATGAGCTAATGAAAGAAGCTCTGTTAAATACCCTGTTCAGAGCAGTAACCACGCCTCCAAGGCGTCCTGATTGGTCCTGCAGCCATTGACTGACAGGTTGTTCCGGGGGAGTGTCCTGATGACTACTTCCTGCCTAGATGCTGTAAAAGGCAGTCACTCCTTCGCGGCCGGCCTAGCATGACCGGATAGACCGCGGGGAAGGGAGCCATCAGACCGTCTGGATGGAGGAACAGCTAAGTCTCTACCTCTTTCGGAGGTAGAGACCACAGGTACCCTGACAGATACCAGTGCAACATCCTATTTTTGTTTGACACACTTGTCCCTGACTGATGAAGGGTTCAGGCTATCAAGATGCAAGAATTTATTTTGACAATCTTTATTGTGAAAAAGACTTTTCATATACGCGTAAAAGAAAATGATTTAAAAAAAAACTAAAAATTTGCAAAACAATAGGACAGTGAACCCATTAGGGAAACTCCAGGTAATGGACAATACATTATCAAGTATTCATAACGAAGCAGAGTTGAGTAAATTAACACGACATATACCTCCAAAACGCATGAAGAAACATAAATAAAACAACATAGGAAACTCTGCCATCTTGGGGGTCGGAGTTTCAGGTACTTTCTCTGGGAACCAATTGTGGCAAACCTAGCCACTTCTGAACTATATTTACTGTAGGTTGTCCATAGGCTGAATGCATACTGTGTGTCCTTACCTGTATATGTGCTGTGTTATGGCCGTTCGCATGCTGGCAGCCGTACGCTGCCAGCATACAAAGCATTCGTTCGACGAAACACGGCTATCCCGGCCGTTCGCCGTACGAATGCGGGCTCCCCAGGTAGACCACCCATTCACAAGTCGTGTGGCACCAATTAACCGATTGCAACAATGTTGCAATCGGTAATTAAGGGCTCTCCTAGGTGGCCGCCGTTCGGCTACCGACCATGCGGCGGTCGGCCATCTTGGATCCTTTGTCTCTGCAGCGGTGTTCGGTCGTCGAGAGCCTGGAACTGAAAACGGCTACTCAATGGCCCGAGAATGCACCCAGAATCGTGGCAGGCCCACCTGGAATCAGGGGCGTCCAAGCCCCGTACCCCGGGCGGCTGCTCACCATTATCAGAGGGAACCAGCCACTCAGGAGTTGTGGAGTGTTCATGCGGAGGAACCCCTGGGTATCTTGCACGAGGTAATGTCGGTCCGAGCCACCGATAACCGGCAACATCACCGGCAGCTGGTAACGCTTGAGGGGAACGAGGTTCAGGGACTGCGGGATTCGGGAGCTACCTTAACCCTGATAGCACCCCATTTGGTATCGGAGGGCACGCATACTGGTGGATCTGTGGCCGTTCGGGTAGCCGGGGGAGCTGTATACCGACTACCCACGGCGAAAGTACATTTGAACTGGGGTGCGGGAGAGGGGACAGTAGAAGTGGGACTAATGCAGAACTTACCAGCAGATGTTGTGCTAGGGAATGATTTGGGCCAGATGACCTCTGCCTTTGTTCCACAGGCTCCCTACCAGGAAGCCCATCCCGTAACCACACGGCAACAGGCTCGCACCACGGCTACACCGATACACTCTGAGGCTCAGGTAAGAAACCATGACCCCCACCCGACTCCCATGTCCTGGGATACCCCGACTACCTTTGTCACTGAAGTACAGACCGATCCCACTCTACAAGTCTATAGGGACCGGGCACAAGCTGACCAGACAGGGCTAGAGGGGGAGCATTACACGTGGGAGAAAGGGTTATTGTACCGTGTCACGGCCAAGGACGTGGGGGGATCTGTCACCTTGACTAACAAACAGTTAGTGGTACCACAGAAGTATAGGCAGGAGCTGCTTAGAATTGCTCATGATATCCCCTTGTCGGGACACCTAGGGATGACCCGCACCCGATACCGCCTGACGCATGCGTTTTTCTGGCCCGGAATCTCACAGGATGTGCGACAGTATTGCACCTCCTGCGACGTTTGCCAGCGAGTAGGTAAACGAGGGGATCGCTACAAGGCCAAGTTATGCCCCCTACCCATTATTGCCGAACCCTTCAGCAGGGTAGCGGTAGACATAGTAGGGCCCCTGCCAAAACCCAGTCCCTCTGGCAAAAAGTATATTTTAACCGTGGTGGACTACGCCACCAGGTACCCCGAAGCGGTGGCCCTCACTAACATTCATGCTGAAACCGTAGCTGAAGCCTTAATGAAAGTGTTTTCCAGGGTAGGATTCCCCCAAGAAATAATATCCGACCGGGGCACCCAATTTACTGCCGAGGTCACCCAACATATGTGGAAGGTATGTGGCATTAAGCCAATAGTCAATTCCGCCTACCACCCCCAGTCCAATGGACTATGTGAGAGATTCAATGGGACGCTGAAGCAGATGCTTCGGACGTTCGGGGAAACCCACAAAGACTGGGAGAGGTTCCTGCCTCACCTGCTCTTTGCGTATAGAGAGGTTCCCCAAGAATTGACCGGGTTCTCCCCATTTGAACTATTGTTTGGGAGAAGAGTACGGGGACCCTTGAACTTGATTAGGGAACACTGGGAGGGGGAGAGTACGGCTAGCGAAACCCCTATCGTATCATATGTACTGGAGTTCAGAGATCGTCTGGAGGCGCTAACTCAGGCTGTGCACACCAACCTCCAGGCGGCGCAGCAACGTCAGCGACGCTGGTACGATAGAGGAGCCAGGGACCGCAGCTTTCAAGTGGGACAGAAGGTTTTGATTTTAAAACCTGTCCGCACAGACAAGCTGCAGGCCATCTGGCAAGGCCCATACCAGGTAGTAGAGCAGCGATGCGACACTACCTATGTGATCGGCCCCTGCTCAGGGGTAGGGAAGAGACGCATGCTCCACGTAAACATGCTCAAACCCTACCATGAGAGGATAGAGGATGTGACGGCAATCTGTGCCTCCGCCTTAGAAGATCAGGAGAACCTGCCACTACCTGATCTACTAGAACCGGAAGAACCGATAGAGCCCTCCCGGAGAGTCCAGCTGGGGGAGCGGCTAAGCCCTCACGAGCGTGCCCAGGTACAGGCGCTGATCGTAGCTAAAGGGGCTACCTTCTCCAATTTACCTGGGTACACTCCACTAGCCACCCACCGAGTCGAAACCCCGGGACAGCTACCTATGCGACAGGCTCCATATAGGGTTCCGGAATCAGTCCGGACCCATATGAAGGCCGAGTTAGATGAAATGCTGCAGCTAGGGGTTATCGAACCCTCAGATAGCCCCTGGGCATCGCCGGTAGTCCTGGTGCCTAAAAAAGACGGCACTACCCGATTCTGCGTTGACTACCGGAGGCTGAATGACAAGACAGTGTCTGATGCCTACCCGAAGCCTCGGATAGACGAGCTGCTAGATAAGATGGCACGGGGTCAGTATCTCACTACCATTGACTTGTGTAAGGGATACTGGCAAATTCCTCTAGCCGATGATGCCATCCCCAAGTCTGCGTTTTTCACTCCGTTTGGCCTGTACCAGTTTAAGGTCATGCCCTTCGGAATGAAAAACGCTCCGGCTACTTTTCAGCGGATAGTAGATCGGCTACTGGACGGCTTCCAGGAGTATGCCTGTGCCTATCTGGATGACATAGCCATCTTCAGCCAGACCTGGGAAGATCACCTACACCATATAGGGGCGATCTTAGACCGTATTGGGGAAGCCGGGTTAACTTTAAAACCTAGTAAGTGCCACGTAGGTATGGCCGAGGTGCAGTATCTGGGACACCGAGTAGGGTGTGGGCAGCAGAGACCCGAGCCAGCCAAAATTGAGGCCGTAGCTAAGTGGCCTACCCCAAGGACCAAAACTCAGGTGCTAGCGTTTCTAGGGACTGCAGGGTATTATAGGAAATTTGTACCCGACTACAGCGCCCTGGCCAAACCCCTGACGGACCTGACCAAAAAGAACCTTCCCCGACTGGTTGTCTGGGCCCCAGAGTGTGAGCAGGCATTCCAACAACTCAAGACAGCCCTAACTAATGCTCCTGTGTTAACTGCTCCTGATCCAACTAAAAGATTTCTTGTCCACACAGACGCTTCAATGTTTGGATTGGGGGCAGTGCTGAGTCAAGTGGGAGCCGATGGCGGAGAACATCCCGTAGCCTACTTAAGCCGCAAGTTGTTGCCCCGTGAAGTGAGCTACGCCGCCATTGAGAAAGAATGCCTGGCCGTGGTGTGGGCCCTTAAAAAGTTACAGCCGTATTTGTATGGACAACCTTTTTCCTTACTCACAGATCACAACCCGTTGGTGTGGCTAAACCGTGTGTCTGGAGACAATGCCAGGCTGCTGCGCTGGAGTTTGGCGCTGCAGCCCTTTGACTTTACCATCCATTACCGGCCAGGAAAACAAAACGGTAACGCTGACGGGTTATCCAGACAGACTGAACTCGAGAAGTGATCTGTGAGTACTCTCCCGGACATCCCCAAGCCGATCCGTTGGGATCAGACTGTGTATGCCGGCTTGGTTCTGGGGGAGCATTGTGGCAAACCTAGCCACTTCTGAACTATATTTACTGTAGGTTGTCCATAGGCTGAATGCATACTGTGTGTCCTTACCTGTATATGTGCTGTGTTATGGCCGTTCGCATGCTGGCAGCCGTACGCTGCCAGCATACAAAGCATTCGTTCGATGAAACACGGCTATCCCGGCCGTTCGCCGTACGAATGCAGGCTCCCCAGGTAGACCACCCATTCACAAGTCGTGTGGCACCAATTAACCGATTGCAACAATGTTGCAATCGGTAATTAAGGGCTCTCCTAGGTGGCCGCCGTTCGGCTACCGACCATGCGGTGGTCGGCCATGTTGGATCCTTTGTCTCTGCAGCGGTGTTCGGTCGTCGAGAGCCTGGAACTGAAAAGTATCCCTCTCGTGCAGCAATGCCTGCTGGGAAAAGAACAATGCATGTTGGGAGAAATCCCCTGGATTATCTGTAAGGAAACCCCTTGCATGGGGAACTTCTTAAATATGCCAGCCTGTGAATAAACTGAGTTAGTTGACTCCCAAACTGTGTTTCGTCCGGTTATTGGGAGGATGGGGAATATTGCCGTGCTTTCTGCTCTGACTGTGGATTTCCTGAGGATACCAACGGATATCGTGGACTAATGTACTGCATTCCGTTACACCAATCCATTAAATCATGGTCCACATTAGAGCACACTTTTCAGATCTACCTTGGAGTCCTGCTGTCAAGGACTCCATCTCATAGCTAGAACATAACCTAAGCCTCCTTATACTAGGCTTTAATCTTACCCACTCCTTTCAGAGTGTATGGCTGCAATGGGGAGCAATCCTCCTCACTAGGCTCGAGGCTCAGGTAAGTGAAAGTGGGAGCCAGCCGTGGTTGTCCAGTGTGCGATGAAACAATGCCGCAAACCTCCTCTTCCAGGCTGAGACACAGGGTCTGCTTGGGCCCACACAGAGCTCAGGAGTTGCTGTGAGACTGCCCATATGAGCCTTTCCCACAGGTTGGGTGAGGGATCCGATTCCAGAGGGGCCGTTGTGGTAGCCACCTTAGAGTTGCAGCACTGGAGCACTGGCTGCATGCCCCACCGATGCCTGCCTCAGATCCTACCAGTGGGGACAGGGGTAACCCCTACTGGTCCAAAGGAGGGGGGGGATAGGATCGGATGATTGATGCTTCAGGAGCCATTGTGAGTCGATCAGGCCCATGTGCAGAGCAGTGGCCGTCCACTATGCCCAGGCCCAAGTAGGCCTCAACACTGCATGGCATCTTCTGGATGGAGACTGAGACCCGATACGACACACGCGATACCATAGGCACGGGCAATGGGATCCCCTACCCCTCCACACCACCCTCCCCACCCTTCCTTCAAACCGCTTTCTCTTCCCCCTCCCCCATCTCCTTCTCTTATCTCTCACTCGTCTTTCATCTAAGTTCTCCGACAACGATTCATGAGCTGACTGAATAACAGATGCAGCCCACCTCAACCCGAGATTACCAACGGATGCATCACACACTCACGCTCAAACACCTGATTAGAGGCGAACACCTCTACCACAACATCACAAAATACAAACAGGAACCACATATAAACAGCTAATGATCACCAACGTCGGTCCAATAGCCTTTACCATCTCATCAGGGATGACGCCCAAGGGCGGCAAGGAGATGTTAAGAGTAATCACTTGGCTGACACAGGACAGACACCTAATTACCTACGGAACATTATTTGGGATAGCCACCCCAGAGACATAAGACGAACAGACCATAACGATGGATCGTCCCGAGGGATCTGGACAAACACACAGTACCCAATAAGCTAGGGTGGAGATACCCTTAGATAACTCCACTGGACACAATAGGATACACTTGGCCAACAGGACCACACACCTAAACACACCTGAATACACAAGTACTCACGACATCTAATAACCTGCACATTCCCCATGAGGCGTAGCCTAATGCCTAAAATAAAAATAATTATGGACACCTCATATATGTCAATTTCAGCATACAATCTATAAGTATGCCAATCTACAAGCCGCATCTGGTCACCCATATGACTATTCTAGCGTGTCGTACATGATTAATCTAAATTTCTGTATAATAACATACTATTGTTTAAATGTTGATCATTCATTCTTCGCTGGGACCTGCGTGTCCGTTATACTATATCTGACTGTTGCATCTAATAAACAGCTTTGAGAACCAAAAAAAAAAAAAAAAAAACAACGCACTTTTGGGTAGCAAGAACCATGTCAGTGCCACATAATCACCTTCCCCTAGTGAAGTTGGCAACCAACCCCTCCCAAAGGCCTTTATCGCATTGGTATAGTGACATCCATCGCAACAACACTCGCAACAATAACAGCACCCAATTCTAGGGCGACTCCCTTAGCCCTGCTTTGACATTTCCCGTTATATAAAAATTAAAAAAAACACACCACTGTACTGACTGATCAGAACAAAAGGATTTATATAAGGAGTGTGATGCAATACTATTGAGAAGCCAAAACACATGATAATCACTTTCACAAGCCAAGTTACTACACTCAGAGAGGTAAAAGTAAGAAAAGGGTAGGGATAGCTTGACAACTTATATACCTTTTTGAAGGTGTGCCCCTTGATTTAATCACAAACTTGGAAGTTTACAAACTGTGACATGTGCATGGAAATATGTGAGTTGATCATCAGAAGGTGTCATATAGAACACATTGTCATCATTTTGGCTTCATAAATGGGTTGAACAGTAACTGGATTATTCAATATAGTGTGAATTTCAAATTTTAGACCAAAATTGCTGAGCTGAAAGCGTAGCTAACTTGGAGAATGTTTTCAATTGGCTTGCCTATTGTAGCCTAAAAATTTAAATTTACTTTGAATTGACATTGAATTCCTACATTTCACACTGCAGTGAATGCCACTGTTTGTGTCTAATCCTTTGATGGTATGGCTGGATGATGAACCAGTGTGTCGATGATGTGAGTGCATAACACTGGACCAACAGGTGACCCAATAGTAAACTAACCAGACAACGTTCTAATTTACCTCATTTATCATTTTATTATTTTCAAATTATGTATTATACACACTTTTTCAAATATTCCCACAGCACAAAATGTATTCTATTTAATTAGTCCTATTAAAACGTTAGATCCATCACTTCAAATTATTTTAGTAAACACTCTGCATTGGAAATCAAGAGACGGTTGTGCAGTATTCTACCTCTTTTATACTTTAATGGCAAGATATGAACCAGTACAAATTTGTAAAGAGAATATATGATTCCTTGTCAATAAGGGTTAAAATGCATAAAATAGCACACTAGCATTATCACTTATCTACTTGAAGAAACAACATATTGAAAGGGGAGTCGTCTTAAGAAAGAAAAATTCCGTAACAGACGCATGCTATATATGTTGAATAATACAAATATTTTAAACTGTTAAAATTTTAATGATTTCACTATAAACTAAGTCACGCAGTAACAGCTAAGGCAGCTTCTAGCGCCCGTGGGCATAATAAGGCTTGAAATAATCATGAATTTATGGCATTTTCTTTATTGACATCATTTTAGCAGACAAGCTTTGTGTGAAGCCGAAGCTAAAATGGATCTCACAACAGGAGACAAGATGCTCATATTGCTGCACTTAGGAGTCTTTCTGAGATCGAAAGCTTGATCCAGTGCTGTACAATGTCATAAGAATGCTACGTGTTTTGTTTTAGTCTTTTTTTTTTTTTTAAAGTATTTTATTTTAATATTATTATAAAGGTTTTTTTATACTCTTGATGGTATGAAAATTGTGCAAGTGAACTTTAAAAGAATACTGAACGTAATTTCCTGGGCATCGTAATGAGTATTTTACGATTACCTGGTATAATGTCCATTCACTGTGCTATAGCAGAGCAGCTCCATTGTGCTTTCTCTCTTTATTTTGGATGGATGGATTATGTGGTAGAATTAACAACGTGTGTGATTATCTACGGTTTTAAGTATTTTGTTTTGTAGCTTTCCAATAGTTCAGTGCAGCAGTCCCCAACCCAGTCCTCATGACACACCAACAGTCCAGGTTTTATTAGTATCTATTTGAATAAAAAAAGGAAAATACATAAATCCTGGACTGTTGGTGGGCCATGAGGATTGGGTTGGGGATCACTGGTTTAGTGAATGAGCTGACATGAAACTATCAGCCCAAATGAATAATGCATATTTTCTGACCATTCTCACCTTATAGAATAACCCTTTTTGTTTCCATGGTGTTTATGCATGGCTGTTACATTTTGACTGTAGGTGAATGGGTCATCCTGACCATCCAAATACCTTGTTGTTTTCTGACTGTAAGGATGATCTGAGAACTGTTTGCTGGATACTGTGTGTCGACAGATGTTACTTTGTATTTAGTGTCCATTGAATACTTTATGAACTCAATCTCAATTTAGTTTCTACATTACTTTACTTTTTCCTTGTTTAAACTTTGCATCCTCTTCCAATAATTCTGGATTTTTCTCCCACGCAGGATTTGATTAGCAGCCCCTGGTGGTGGACGCCAGGGGGATATAAACAGCTAGGTAAAGGAATGCATTGAAACAAAATCAATGGAAATTCTATTTGTTCCTTGGGTTGCCTTCAAGTCCTGGGGAGCAAACAGACCTGGCAGGATCATGATTAAACACACTGTAGCATAACAGACCTTCTGTCACCTTCCTCTTTCTTTCCTTATACTCGTGATGTAGGTATAACATCAATATAATCATATGCGTGACATTTTCATTGATGTTAAATCTTCGTCAATATGACACTTAGGGGGAGAATAAATCAAAAGAGCAACAGAAGTGTACCGAGCTGTAATCTAATCCAGTGTGTATCCCAGTGCTCCCGGTAAATAGACTCCAAATTTACCGTGGAGATCAGTAAAACTGATGACAAACACTATATTTATTTATTGGGCGTAAACTCTATGCTGTGATAACTTTTTTTTTTTTTTTTTATAAGTAAATTGAAAGATTTAAAAAAGGAAAACAAAATAGAATTAAAGCCATGAGGCATGGAGCAGAATGCTGGATCTTATAGTCTTTTATAAAGGAATAATGGTATAAAACCGATACACCAGCACTCCAGATTTTGTGGACTACATCTTACATAATGGTTTTGCAGCTATAATGCAGGTTAAGCATCAGGACAGATGTAGTTCACAACCTCTGGAGTGCCAAAGGTTGCTTACCTCTAGACTAGACATAATCTATAGTCACTCTTGTGATTAAACTACATTGACTTTCCACCAAATGTATGCATCCTTTTAATGCTTTATAACGGAAAGCTTGCATCAGAGGAAGTTTTGCAACGAGTCGGCAACAGTTACACAATTACTTTCAACAAGATAAGTCTTCTTTATTCAGAAAATTCTCATGCTCCATAGGATACTCCAAAACAACTTCTCACAGTACTTACAGGTGATGGGTGTATTTAACATCCCCTTCTCCAGAAACCTGGATAATCTTTACAGAAAGCATAATGAATGGACACTCTGCCCAACGAATGAGCAACATTCCACATCTAGTAAGAAACTAGTCACTTCTCCTTGACAGAGCTTTTCCCTGTTTTGCTAATGTCTCCTTTCGGCTCTACACTTATTTTCTGCTGTCACTCCATCTATTTGATTCTTTGTTTCCAAACTATATCCTGAAGGCTGTCTTCTTGGTTGATATGTGCTCCCAGAGTAAGAAAGAAAATTGCTGTCCACTCTCCTTTTCCCACATTGTTTCTGGCCAGTCTGTGTGTGGACCAACTCAGGCCATCTCATAATTATTTCCAAACTTGCATAACTACTCTTTTGAAAGCCATCTACTGGCCATTTCATTTTTTTAAGTAAATGAGAAAATAACTCTTAGAAAGGAAATTGTTTAACTCGCCCATAACGTTTTGGTCAAAATGGAGTCCTGGGAAAACAGAAGATATGTCTCTCTCATGAGAGGCTTTTAGATTAAACAGATAATTCTCTATTCGAGTATAGTGGAAAAAAGGAGCACTCCAAGCACCATAACCACTGCAGCCCTCTGTGCCCTGGCAACCCCCAAGCACCATAACCACTGCAGCCCTCTGTGCCCTTGCCCCGCTTTAGATAGTCAAGCTGTTTGATAACAGTTTGATAACTTACTTTGGGATCACCAAGCTCAGGTCACCTCCTCTTGGTGGTCTGGTGGTGCAGTGACGCTTATAGCCAGTGCGCTGGCTGTGCACTGCAGTGTTAGTTCAGGAGAGCCGACGGAAGCTCTGTGTAGGAGCTTAAAACTGTTCATGTCGGAGGTAGGTATAGCAGGTAAGACATCAGGTAAGAAGTCAAACTGTTATCAACTAGCTTGGCTACTTACATGTGAGGAGCTGCCGGGGCACTTCTAGCACCACAACTACTACAGTGAAATCTAATGGTTACGGTGCTTAGAGTGTTGCTTTAAAATACCAATAGCAAAATTAAGGCTAATATATCTGATTTGGAAAAAACATATTTATAGACACATGTTGGCTATTTTTACCAAAATGTTGCCATTAGGATTTCAATTTGTTACAATTCATATTTTAGTAATTAACCCCACCTCATAAGGGTCAATGTTTTTTCACATTATTGTAGACACAAAGACATTCATGTCTTACTTTGTTTGTAAACCCAAGATTGCTGCTCCTGTAAACCTTATTTTATTCAGACTTATGAGAATAAACCATCTTGGAACATTAAACAAAAACTAATGAAACATTTTGAAAAGTAATTTTGGCTGCCATATTATTGGTTACATTTTAATTTTAATGACACCTCTGAAGTAGTAAGGATGTCTGTCTTGTCTGCAATGCTCTCTGCAGTGCAATGTGTCTCAGGCTTAAATGCATGTATGCCTCTCAAACTGAGCAAATCACAGATACTTACTGACACATCTCTGGATTCTTCATCCATTTTATCAAATAAGGTCACCCACTGAGACCAGCCACATTTGTTTCATGACAACCTGGACAGAAGACACCTTAATTTGTTCAGAAGTGCAAAAGCAGGTGGTGGCCGCTCAAAGTTACTCTTCCCCTACTTAACATGTCCTCAGCTGACAGTACCCTCTGATAGCACAATTAGCTTTTCATTAGGGCATCAACAGATTTGTCATTACTGAGTGGAGACTATTTGGATTGTCACCTATTTCCCACAGTGCTAGAACAGCTAAACAGTATGCTCTTTTAAGTGTTTTACACTGTGCTGATAAATATTTGAATCTTTAACCTTTGTTGATTTCTGACAATGCTGCTAAGTAAGTAACTCAGTTTTACTCATTTAGTGTTAGAAAAATGGTGGACTGGTAGACAGTAAATAAATAGGAAAATAGGCACAAAATAGGATAAAGTTTGAGGGTGAAAGACCCTCTGGTACTATGGTAAGGAAATATTGTATGGAAAAGTCTGTATACTGTGTGAAAAGAACTCTTTCCTATAGAAAAGGCTAACACAGTAAAACAAGCATGTCAAACTCAAAGGCTAAGATGGGCCAAATAAACAAGGTTTACGTTTATGTGGGCCGCATCAGTTTTCATAGAAACTTAGGTTTATTTTGAAAAGTACAGTATAAAAAAAGTGGCCTAACTGACACTAGACGTCCTCATGCTTGTAGGGCTTCAAAGTAAACAAAAGTGCAAATTTATCGATTTATTTGTTTAGTTAAGCATGTTTAAAAATAACAAAAATTGTGCGCACTCTCATGCCACTGTCAAACTGTTGTGAACCTTGTGAAACGCTGTTGTGGTGACCGCTACTATACTGTAATCACCCGCACAACAAAAATAAAGAATTAAAAAAAATAAAAATAAAAAAAAGTACAAATTTCTTTTATGGAGACGTGCATTTGCATATAACCAACGTTTTAGTCCAACTACCTTGACAAATTAAGAAATGTTTGGTAATGGGACTGAAATGGTGAATGTATGCTGTTGCACAGGTGTAAAAAACAAATTACGTTATCTTCATAGTTACATAGTTACATAGCTGAAAAGAGACTTGCGTCCATCAAGTTCAGCCTTCCTCACATATGTTTTTGCTGTTGATCCAAAAGAAGGCAAAAAAAAAACCAGTTTGAAGCACTTCCAATTTTGCAACAAGCTAGGAAAAAAATTCCTTCTTGACCCCAGAATGGCAGTCAGATTTATCCTTGGATCAAGCAGTTATTACCCTACATTGAAAGATTATATCCTTGAATATTCTGTTTTTGCAAGTATGCATCTAGTAGCTGTTTGAACATCTGTATGGACTGTGATAAAACCACTTCTTCAGGCAGAGAATTCCACATCCTGATTGTTCTTACAGTAAAAAAAACCTTTCCTTTGCCTTAGACGAAATCTTCTTCTAGTCTAAACGCATGACCTCGTGTCCTATGTAAAGTCCGGTTTGTGATTCAATTTCCACAAAATGGTTTGTATTGGCCTCGAATATATTTGTATAATGTTATCATATCCCCTCTCAGGCAACGTTTTTCTAAACTAAATAGGTTTAAATTTGTTAACCTTTCTTCATAGCTGATATGTTCCATTCCTTTTATTAATTTTGTAGCCCGCCTCTGCACTTTTTCTAGTGCCATAATATCCTTCTTTAGAACAGGTGCCCAAAATTGCACAGCATATTCAATGTGTGGTCTTACCAGTGATTTATAAAGAGGCAAAATGATATTCTCGTCCCGAGAATGAATGCCCTTTTTCATGCATTACAATACCCTACTGGCCTTGGCCACTGCTGATTGACATTGCACATTGTTGCATAGTTTGTTGTCTATAACAATTCCCAAGTCCTTTTCGTGTGTTGTTATCCCTAATTCACTTCCATTAAGGGTATACGTTGCTTGTGTATTCTTTACGCCGAAGTGCATAACTTTGCATTTTTCAACATTAAATTTCATCTGCCATTTGAGTGCCCAGTCCTCCAGTCTATCTAAATCCCTCTGCAGCAAAGTAATATCTTGCTCACATTGTATTATTTTACAAAGTTTTGTGTCATCTGCAAACACTGAAACATGACTTTCAATGCTGTCTTCAAGATCATTTATAAACATATTAAATAGAAGGGGTCCCAGAACAGACCCCTGAGGGACACCACTTGCCACCTCTGTCCAGCTTGAAAATTTACCATTAACGACAACTCTTTGTACTCTGTTTTTAAGCCAATGTTCTACCCAAGAACAAGCATTTTCATCTAGACCGATTTCCTTGAGTTTGAACACTAATCTTCTGTGTGGAACTGTATCAAATGCCTTGGCAAAGTCCAAATAGATCACATCCATTGCAACACCCTGATCTATACTTCTACTTACTTCTTCGTAGAATGCAATCAAGTTAGTTTGACACGACCTGTGCTTCATAAAACCGTGCTGATTTTTGCTGATAACCATGTTCTTCTCAAGGAATTCTTGAATATAATCCCTTAATAACCTTTCAAATATTTTACCAGCCACAAAAGTTAAGCTCACAGGTCTATAATTTCCAGGCAAGGATTTTGAACCCTTTTTGAATATAGGAACCACATCTGCCTTCCTCCAATCCTCCGGAACACTTCCTGAAATAAAAGAATCTTGAAAGATTAAAAACAGAGGTTCACTTATTTCTACACTTAGTTCCTTAAGTACACGTGGATGGATACCGTCAGGCCCTGGAGCTTTGTTTATATTAACTTTCTTTAGTTGCTGCAGCACCTTGTCTTGAGTTAACCAATTACAATTATTCTGCAAGTTTTTAGTAGCAATCATTTGCACATCTATTGCCATGGGTTCTTCCTTAACATATACAGAGGAGAAATAGTTATTTAAAATTCCTGCCTTTTCCTGGTCTTCATTGACTAACACCCACGTTTCAGTTTTTAGTGTAGCTACACTTTCATTTTTGTTTTTTTTAGAATTTATGTACTTAAAAAATGCTTTAGGGTCTTCGTTTATTTTGAAGTTCTATGAGTGTGTTCTTCACTTTGGCTGAGATCGTCAAACTTGATGATCTCAGCCAATCCAATGCTTTCCCATAGGAAAGCATTGGGAGGTTATTGTGCATGTGTGGCAAAAAGCTGCACGGCCAAACAGCATCTCCATGGGGAGCGTTCAGCACCTCCATGCAGAACCAATCTAACACACTGCCCCTCTTCCCATTCTAATACTCTGCCCACAAATCCAATACATTGCCCCCCTCCCTCCACTGTTATACACTGCCCCCTTCACCTTAATTTAATACACTGCCCCTCCTCCCTCCGCTCTAATTGAATATACTGCCCCCACTCCACTTTAATACACTGCCCTCCCTACCCCTAATTTAATACACTGCCCCCACCACTCTAATACACTGGTCACCTCCCTCGCCCAAATAATAATGATTTGCGATTTGCTGTCCGTCCTCCAGCTCCAGGCCAGACAGACAGCCACATTGCCCTCTTGTGGCCAGGAGAGCAAGAATCAGGAAATATTTTTCCTGTCTAGCGACTGGTCGCAGCCACAGCTGAAAGCGGCCCCAGGGCAGGTGGGCCGCAAAAATATTCATCGTGGGCCGCATGTTTGACATTCTTGCAGTAAAGGAATCAGAACGCACATAAAGCTATTCTGACTAACAGATCAGTACACTCCATCAAGCTGGGCAATGAGAATGGCTGGGATGATTGGTCCAGTTGCCCATTGTCTTTGATTATGCTAGGGTCATGAAGAGGAAGGGTAGCATTAGGTATCTGGCCATGTACTTTTATGTATCTATCTATGCGATTTTACTGGTATTACAGATGTCCAGACATTAAATAATTGGATGGATATAGTTTTCTAAGTGTGGGATAAGTCTTTTTCAAATAGTAGGATCAACAGTTTTTTGAGCTGGTTACTAACCGGGCTACTAACTGCTTCTTCTAAGTAAAGGAACCTGATAATCAATACTAGATCATGCAAGGAGAAATCAAAAGATATCCCGGAACAATAAACCACAACATATATTTGATTTCCTTGCCACTATTAGAATATATGTACATGTGTCCCCTCATATTTCTGTGTAGCATATAATGCAGAGTTTGGGTGCATGTGTTCGTGGCTGTCTTTGCACAGTTCTGTACCATTATCCACAAGGAATGCAGTGATCAGAAACTCAGAATGTTTTTTTTGTTTGTTTGTTTGGGTTTCCTTTTTTCAAGCGGGTACTTTGAAATAGAAGGGCAACTGTAGAGGTTTGGTGACGTGAAGGAGGTGGAACCTACTTTTAGGTGGACACTAAAAAAACAAAAAACACTACTTGTACAAAATATTGGGGTCTGTGAATTGTTTGTTAAAAAGAAATCCTGAAATATTGAAGTGGAGTACAGATTGGGGATGTGTGGGCCGGTCAGGTTAATAATTTGGTTCACAAGATCATGGCATACTTTGCTATGTACTCAAGAAAAAAAGATTTTCTCATTTGGAATTTGCAGAACTGCTCTCTCTGCAAGGAACATTATATTTAGTGTAACAGCCATGTTACAGTGCAGCCACCTACCCCATGTATTCACCATTAAAAGTTAATAAGTGTCTTAGAAATGTACCCCTCTCTGTCTCATTAAAGATTTTACCTTTTAGCTAAAAGCAGCAGGGTGAGTTGTTAGAGTAGGACTCACCTAAGAGGTTTTGCCGTGCCGTGGCTATTGAGCTTACACAACAGCTATTTAAATGTGCATAGGGATTTGGGATAATGCAAAAGTAACATTTTAGTAATGCAAAAGTAACATGTTTTTTATTGTATGTATTGTGACTGTTCTGTACTATAGTCATTGCTTCTACCCTTGAGTAGTGGACGTTTGAGCGCAGGACTTAATTTTGTATGTTTACATTCTATTTGTTGGGTTATTTGTTTTAACTTTCAGTTTGAGAAGTAGACAATAACTAATGACTAGTGTTAAGCTCTAAATATCTATATTTTAAAATGTTTTCTTGTGTCATTTTAAAACATTTGGAACCTATCTAGTGTCCTTAACAACAATGGTGATACAATTCGTTGTGCCATGCTATGGAATGCTTTTATTTTGCCTAAATATAAAGTGAAAGCAGTTTGTTATGAGATACAGAATGAGCTTAACAAAAATAGTCGGTTAGTGGTGACATCAATAAATGACTGAACATTGTTAGCAAGATTGGCTTTCCTTTTCATCGGTGCACATGTGTACCAGAGAGACTGAACTCCATAGGGAGGAAATGAGGTTGAAAATAAAATCAAGGTTATAATAAGTGTAACTGTGCCTTTAAACCCAGCATGCATGCTTTCTGTCTGTTCTCTTGCAGACATCCAAACTACACAGCATAGGCTGAGTGGCAGGTCTTTGTGTTTTGAAGGAATATAGATAAAAAATGTACGTCTTGAATAAATACACTCAGAAGGAGCCATTCTACATTTTTTTCAAACATACAAATATGAAATCGCGTTTAACCACTTGGCGCTAAAATATCTTGACTGCTTTTGTCAAAGGGGGTTGCTTTTTGGCATGTATCACAATGTACGTTTATATAGAGATTTTTCATTCTTCCATTAAATAAATAGCTGACTACAATTCGGTATTTATTTTACTTTAACACAGAGCTTTCAGCTGTCAGCCCTCCATCCGATAGATGTCCATTGTTTTTTGAAGCCTATGAATCCACTAATGATAATGGGCATTTTAGTCTATCAACAACTTGACACCATCAGGCGTTGCACCCCCTCTGTGTGTAGTAGCAAACTTTTAGCCACCCGTAAATGCTTGAATGTGTGGTATCCTTAAAACAGATAAGATTAACAAGTCCCAAAGCGTAACACAGTTGGAATAAGTAAAGCTTAATTTTCCGGTAAATACAAACCTCCAGTCTACGGTCAGTCCGGTAACAGTGGCTGATTAAAAAAAAACTAATAAAAAAATAAATAAATATAGCATATTTTAATATTGAAAACCAATGCTGCTGTTGTCTTTCAAGTCCCTAAATAATGGATAGCCCTCGTAGGAGAATTTTTCAGTTGGTCATTAGTTATAAGCCACATGCAAGTGCAAACTGTCACGTAAAATGTTTCTTTTGTAAACACGATGATCATTATATGGTATTATGCTTTCTTTTTTTTCTTTTTCTTTTTTTCACACGTCAATGAGTTCTGAGAACTAAGCCCTACAGAAGTCGTGGAGTTCATACTTTTTCTCTTGGTTTTTATTTTTTTCTCTTTGTTTTAAGCAGACACTAAATCGCCCTTGCTATATATGTTGCTTTCACAATAAGGTTCGAATACATTTCCATTTGCAGATTTATTTCATAATTTCACCGACTCTTCATTATGCATGTATTTTACTTGTCATATTATGAAGGGTGCTAGCAAAAGAGGCACTGAGTTTACAGTTCTGATTGGGACCTAGAGAAAGAGATTAAAGTTAATGATGATGTTAATGAAGTGTGTTAAGCTGCAAAGCAAACATTTTTTCATACTTAAGGAAAGAAAACCATTTGTGATAGAATTTGAGGGAATCCCCTGAGCAATGCAGGTTGCCCACCAGTTATCTAATTTACATATAGAGGGAATTGAAGAGAATCTAGGTGGTATCCCTAACATTAAACAAAAGAAAAGCAGCCAGACAAAGACCACCATACATTTATATTTGCATGTTTATATCATTTTTCACAATGTTACACATATTTTTAAAGGAACGCTTTAAGCACTAAAACCCCTACAGCTCACTGTAGTGGGTACTGGCGCAAGGAGTACCCAGATACCCCTCTATTGTAAGTAGTGAAACCATTTTTAAATGTTTTTTGACCTCTCAAGGTCTGCCACCTTCCACTGCTAACTCCAGAGAGACAGAATTTCATAGGTAGGAGCTTCTGTTGCCTTTCCTGTGCCAAGACCTGCATTGTTTGGAGTGTTCTAACTTTTACTGTGATAAACGTTGCTAATGAAAACGACAGTGAGTTTACAGTTCTGATTAGGTTCCATGAAAATAAAGTGACTTTTTTAAAAATTCATTAAGCTAGAAAGAAAACTATTTTGATTGAATTTGAGAATAGGTGTGGTTCCCTGTGTGGTACAAGTTGCCCACCATTTGCCTAACTCACATATAGGGTAAACTGCAAGGAATGGAGGTAGCAACCCTAATTTTAGATATCCGGAACTTCTACCTCTCTTTTACTGAGGTTTCTGTTCAAGGCCTGCTGATCATTATGTTCCATAAGCTCCCATTATGCCGTTTATCCTTTACTGCCGGAAGGTCCAACTGCTATGAAGAATATGTGCCTGTATTGTCTTGCGCATGCAGGGGTGGGAACCTTTACAAGTTTCCTTATAATATATATATATATATATATATATATATATATATATATATATATTTTTTTTTTTTCCCCCCCTCAACTCCAAATGTTGATAAAAGCCAGCACCGTAAAATAAAGCCATCTTTCAGCTAAAGAGAAACCAAGTGCCCTTGAATTTTCAAAGGAAATACAGTTTCAGCGACTAGCCTTAGGACAACACGGCATTTGTGGGAAAGAATACTTAGCAGCAAGCTACAAATCTCTACACGATGAAGAGTGAATGATTGTCATACATTTTGTTCGCTTTGTCTCAACTGATAATATCTGCCTGCTATTGAGAGATATAGAATGTGTGTCTGTCATTGTACTTGTCTGCAAGTAACAAAACCCTCTAGCGGTTATTCCCGGCTTTATGGAATTTTATTAGTATAATGAATGGGAGCCCTGTAGCATACCCAGTACCACTTCTAAACTTCACATTTTAAAAGCTCTCATTTTTTACCAAGATAAATCACCGAAAGAAGGATTTATGTTCGCTGCTTCAAAAGGTACATATCTTTCTGGAATACTTTTTAAATGTAGCTTTTTTTTACATTTTTTTTTTTTTTTTTTTTACTGGCTTGGTTGGGAGGCCAGTGTGATAACAACAATCTGAGATTGACAACGCAAATGTCATTATTCTGCTTTAAACAACGAACGTGTTGTCAATTTAATAAGCACCCCCTGTTAGTTTGTCAGGTAATTAGGTCACAAAATGTCCTGTGCCACATGAGGCTTAGAGGATTGTCACGGTTTTTCTTTTTTTTTCTTTTTTTCAAAAGGAAAAAGTGGCATGAAAATTGCAGCATTAAGATCTTTTTTTAATGTAAAGAACTAAACCTTATAATTACAAACATTTGAACCCATTATTCCCTTATTTTAGTGTACGTTTCCCCTACAAACCTCATGTCCGTTCATAAATGGTTGTGTTCTTCTTGCCTGATTTTCAGTGTGAGATAATAGTTCTGAAAATATAAAGGATAAAGTGATCCGTATAGCCTGTCCTATTTATGACGTCCTATTATTCTATTATAGCAGACCGCAAAATAAACATGTTTTGCATATTTTTACCTTGGCTGCAGTTTTTACTGTTGAAAGAAATGTATATTAGTGTCTATCTACAAACACATTCATTCACACACACAATCTTTTCTTTATTGAAACAAGATCTCTTTCACCTATCTATATAACTGGTCGATGCAAACATGAATTATTTCAATCATAAAATAGCAAACCGTATGAGGTGTGATTTCCATTTTTTTAAGTAGCTGTGTTCTAATTGGGGGTCTATCTCAATTGTATCCCAATGCTACTTTTAAAATAAAATATTTTACCAATTACCATAGAAACTCTGATTTTAAATCTCTATCCTCGTCTTTAATTGTTTGATAGGATGTATTAATGTGAACATGGGAGATTGGGGAGCTTTCCGAAAATCACTCATGGTAAAAGAAGCTGATAGCAAGCCTCATTTCATTGTCCATTCTTTATTGGTAACCATGCTTTGTACCATAAAAGTGTTGGCAATTTGATTGGTCATCACCTTTCTTGCAGCAAAATACTGTTTTTTTTTTACATTTTGTTTTAAGACTTGGTTAATTATTTTGTTCTATAGTTTGGGTTCAGTCCATGTTATATACGGATAGCCATTAGATACATTCCCGATTTTCCCCCAGGTAGAGCATACGTTTTGATACGTTTGTTGTGTTCTGAATAAGGTGTCCATAGAAGTGCTTATAAACCATCTTCCATTAAAAAAGAAAAGAAAAAAAACATACGACAGAACCAAGAAATGCAAAAAAGGTTTACTTCAGCATCAAATTGAATATTTATAAAACAGATTATGATTGCCAATTACATAAAACAAAGGAACTGGAAAAAAAAACTAACTAATGATACACACCTTTTCTCATTTAGTCCAATTTTCATGGATTTCCTGACATTAATAATGACAGTGATTAAAACAGAAAGCATGCATGCAATTCTGAACACTCTATTCCTCATTGTTGTTAATATCCTTTGCTCGAATCATCAAATGTGAGTTTGACTGACATTGATTTCTGTTGGCATACACGCCACTTCCTGTTGAGACGGATACATGACAATTTCTGTCAGAGTCTATGCACCTCAGCTTGTTTGCATCGTTATAAGACATCATTTTACGGTATGTTCATTCCTGTGTGAAATCTTTACTTTTTATTCCCTAGCTTACATATGCATTGAAATTCTTCCTGGTATTAAGCACACTTCAGTAATAATGCTAAAATCAACGGTTTCTTGAAAAAGATGTAAAGCAGTACATCAAGAAAAATAACTGACACTGAAAGACAAATTGGCATTAAACGCAGTCCTTTTTCTTGAATCGTGTCTAGCATGTTATTGATTAAGTCTGTTCTCCTGGCAGTATTTTTTTAACTCTGATTCTCTATGATGACAGTCTAGTATATATTCTGTGATAAATGTTTTAAAATCCAACAAATAAAGATTTGATCCCATGTTATACTGTGGAAAGCTAGATAATTATATTTAAGATATCGCCCTAGACATGCAGGGAAAGTCAAATTTACTAATCCATTCAGTGTTAAATCCGTAACTTTAAATCAAATCACACAACTGATGGTTCATAATCAATGAACGCAGGCCACAGTCTGGCTGATAATGAATCAATTGGACCCAGGACACAGTACTGCTTGTAAGGAATTGGTGGAACCCAGACCACAAAACTGAGGGAGCTCGGAGTGCAATATTACTGGTGCTGAATCAATGGCACCCATCGTCCAGTACTGCTGGTACATAATCAATGAACATGGGCCACAATATGACTGATCATGAATTATTATTTTATTATTATTATTTATATAGCTCCAGCAAATTCCGTAGCGCTGTACAATGAATGAATGGAACCCAGGATACAGTGTTGCTGGTACAAAATCAGTTCAGTGCAGTGCTACTGGTATGGAATCCGTGGATCCAGACTTCCTAACTGCTGGTTCCAAATCAATGGAACTCAGGCTGCCTAACTGTTGGTACTAAATCAATGGAACCCAGACTGCCTAATTACTGGTACTGAATCAATGGAACCCAGACTGCAGTACTGCTGGTACGGAACCAGTGGAACTCAGACTGCCTAGCTGTTGTTACTAAATCAATGGAACCCAGACTGCCTAATTACTGGTACTGAATCAATGGAACCCAGACTGCCTAACTGCTGTTACCGAATCAATGGAACCCAGACTGCAGTACTGCTGGTACGGAACCAGTGGAACTCAGACTGCCTAGCTGTTACTAAATCAATGGAACCCAGACTGCCTAATTACTGGTACTGAATCAATGGAACCCAGACTGCCTAACTGCTGTTACCGAATCAATGGAACCCAGACTGCAGTACTGCTGGTACGGAACCAGTGGAACTCAGACTGCCTAGCTGCTGGTACGGAACCAGTGGAACCCAGACTGCCTAACTGCTGGTACCGAATCAATGGAACCCAGACTGCCTAACTGCTTGTACTGAATAAATAGAACCCAGACTGCCTAACTGCTTGTACTGAATAAATAGAACCCAGACTGCCTAACTGCTGGTACCGAATCAATGGAACCCAGATTGCAGTACTTCTAGTATGGAATCAGCAGAACCCAAACTGCATTAATGATGGAACTAAGACTGCAGTACTCATGGTACTGAATCAATGGAACTCAGAGTGTAGTACTTCAAATTTGGAATCAGCAGAACCCAAACTGCACTAATGATGGTACCTAATCAGTGGAACCCAGACTGTAGTACTGCTGGTACTGAATCAATGGAACCCTGACCACAGTTGTGATGGTGCAGAATAAATGAAACCAAGAACAGACTGGAATCAGTGGAATCCAGGGCTCAGTAGTTATGGTAATAGATAAATTGAACCAACTGCTGTTACAGAATTAATGGTATATAGACATCAGTATTGCTGGAACAGAATCACTGGAACCTGAGCCACGGTTTTCCCATGTGATATTCTGTAAACGTGTTTCGAGTATAGACTGTCATACTAATGGCTCACTAATTGATTGGTTTTAGTATCAATAACTCTCAATCTTCATTCTGATTCTTTTGATTTTTAATTGTTTTAGAAATATCCTACATTATGTTTTATTCCGTGTGATTGTACCTGGTATTTTAATTTCCTTTTGAAGTTGAGAGCTGAGAGACAAGATATTGGATTGTAAATTCAGCATTTAAAGGGAGTGTAAAAGAGATAATATATGAATGCGCTGGGTAATAAAACAAACATGTAAAACACACCCTTAGGTGCACTCAAATTCTAAATAATAGGACTCCTGGTGGATACAGAAAAGATTGAAGGTGCTCACACTCGAGCTAGGCATTGAGTTTAAAATTCGTTAACCGTGCGCTGGAGAGTTTAAAACACCAAGCAGTAATCTCCTGAAAGGCAAAACATGTTAAACACAAATACATTGCAAACAGTTTGCAATGAGAATTATTTAAAGAGTTTGTAAGTAACAGAACTTCTATAAGAAAAACTAAGGCGTGAAACACTGAGCTCACACTTACCTAGAAAGGTAGATTACCTGGAAGGAGTGACTGCTGGAATATAGCAATATTATTCTTGGCATTTATATAACGCCTACAGATCCTGAAGCACTTTACAATTGTAATACGAAGATTCAGATACAGAAAACTTCTAAGAAACAAACTATTAGAAGTGTTAACAAGAGACAAGAGGTGAGTAGAACCCAATGTGTGGGTCATAGAGTACGTTTTTTTTTTTTTTTTAACCTTTCATGTGAGGGTGGCACTTACATAGCTTTGAATTTAAAAAAGAAAACAACTAGTTCTCCTAGAGGAGGTGACCAGCGCCCAGCTGACCCCAGGTATCTTGTCAAACCGTTGGCAAACGCTTAGTCTGCTTATATTTGTAGCACAGTTGTGGTTATGGTGCTTGGAGTGTTCTTTTTCATGGGACAATCAGCAGTGCTAGGTATGGAGTGGTGGTGGTGGTGGTGGTGGTGGGGGGGGGGGGTTATGGGATATTTACTTTGCTCTCATTTGGAGAAAAAGTTGAGTACCAGGGGTGGCTTGGGTGCTTTAGCACATTTCTGGTGTGTGAGTTCAATGCAGAAGCAGAAAATCATTAGTATTTGCAAGAAATGCATGACTTTTGGAGGTGAACAAGGTTTGTTTTTTTCCCCCTTCTTTTATCCTTCCCTTCCACTATAAATTTTCCTAAAAGTATAATATTTCACTCCTCCAGTGATCCATACAAGTTGTAGAATGAGTTTAATATTTAGCAAAAATATGCTCTTGGGTGCAGTGATGCAATAGTATTGTAACTTTCTAAATACATCAGGATAAATATGGTGTGGTATTTTTAAGACCATTCTTAGGTATATTTGCCCACCTTTGTCTTTGATGAACTTGGTTCTCTAACGCACTATTTAGTTCCATTGCCCCAAGATCTTGATATACTGAACCATTTCTGTGTATTCAATAAAAGGGGATCCTATTCTGAACTGAAGTTTTAAATATGGAAAAGGAAAATTTTCACATCTGAAACTTTAATGTTTCTTGAATTCCCTTTCACATCTTCATACTACTCATTCTTCCAGGCAGGACATATCTTGTGACCCATCACAATGTTACTGTAAGTGTATAAAATGCAAAAGTAGAGAGAGCATAAAAAGTAAAACATGCAAAAGCATTATATCAACGGGCAACCAACAAGATATTGTACAAAAGTTCTTGCTGGTCTGTCTCAGCAAGGCTATGGAGTTAAACAATTAGAGCTAATTGCCTTATGTCATGTCTGCAGTCGCAGTAAACAAACACGATCCACAAAGAACCCATCACCAACTCTTTCTGATTAAACAGGGTTGCATTTTAAATGGTATAACCGTTGAATACTGTGCCCTTAAGAAATGACTAGGCTGTCATAGGCAGAGACACTCGGATATAAATTCTGCCGCGCGATAAGGAATGTACATGATAAATTAAGCTCTGCATATAAATTCTTAAGAGCCTCCATTTTAATGCTGGTCATTATTCAACAAATTTTTCTAAGAAAATGCCAAATAGGCAGGAACGAGTAATTAGGGTAGAAAAGTGAAACTGTCATCTTTAATGGCTTGTAGTGCCGGTATACCTTATCATTCATAAAAGGAGGCTTGGGAGTCTGAGAGGATGAGGCTGAGACATTGCCTCTGAGGTGGGACACCTTGTTACGTTCCGAGATTAAGAGAAAAAGGGGAACATACTGAAAGTGTAAAAGGGGGTGAGCTTTGGGAAGCCGGGGGTCAATGCAGCATTATACAGTGTAGCATCAAAGAGCAAACTATCCAGCATAATGTCAAGGGTAGCATGTAGTGCCATCTCTTCCTCAGTGTGCCAAGGCCTCAATAAATCTGAAATCACTAGGGATATTGTTAGTGTTCAGCCAGTATTATTAAAATGGAGAAAAATTTATGGATGACACTTTGTAACAATTAATCAGGAACTGTTGATTAATAAAGTTAGTTCGTTATTCTCCTGAAACCTAGGCGGCTTTGAGAATTGTCAGACGGATCATTTTATTCATTATTTTTGATTAATGCTCCCAGATTCTCTGACTCTGAGATAGGAAGAAGAAGGAAAAAAAAAAAACCTCCTGTATGCAAAATCATAAATACTGAATGAGGCTGTATACAGTTAACCTTGGCCGTAGCAAAGAAATTTCAAGGGAGAAAATGTGCATATTCAGCAAATAAATTGCTGCAGGGATTAAAAAACAAATTGAGGGGTTTGATGAACATCACCTCTCCAGACCTGTCCGTCTTTTTACGAATTCTTGTGATTAATTAGTTTGTTTAGATATTCAATTAGTCCAGCGAAGCAGAGAGAGAAACACAGTACTCATGGACTAAGATAAGAACAAGGGGAATAAATGCCTGTGTGTTATACAGGTTTATGAGAAACTTATTTTTATTTTTTATTTTTTATTTTTTTTATTTGCGCATCGCATCGTTTCCGAGCAAAAATGTTTTATTGTCTCAAAAAACAAAATGCCCGGAATGGCAAATTATATAGATGCTCAAATTAAAATAATTTATTAACCGCACTTGAGAAAATATATTGGTAGACTTTATATGAAAATATCCAATATGCAAATGATTGTATTTAATGCAAATATAATGGCACATAAGTAGGAGACATGGGGACATTGTCCTACCAAGATATAGGCTATTGCAATAGGCAAAATTGGCACGCTGTCAGTGAATATTTTTTACATGTAAAGATTTTATTGTAGAATATTAATGATAAATGTTTTTAGATAGCATTTTAAATACTTGAATCGCATTAAAATAAAAGCTTTTATGAAAAGTAAAACTGTGTGAAAAGATTTAAATATTTTAAATGTAAAATAAACTTTTACCACAAGTCCCTTTGTGTCGCCTTATTACCAAACAGTCCGTTTTCTGTGAATCTGACCATATGATTTTTTTTAACTTGCATTTTTATTTTTGGGGAAGTAGGCAAAATATCTACTGTGTATAGCTTTAGAAAACATAGTTGAGCAATATTTACAAGATTCAATAACTATAAAGCAAGGACTTTAGCCTACAGCTATTGAATCAAGTTAATCGTAGATAGGATTCCTTCATTTTTGGCAAGTATCATTTGCAGTACCATTTATAGTGTGCCTTTTATAATGTAAATCTCTGTCCTCTACCAGGTTGCTTCAAGATGGGTCCAGGATACTGTAGTTTTGCTTGTGAGGATGTGGGATTATGGCTTAATGTACTCTCTCTTCCCTTTTTATCCATACACAGTACCTATTTGTTGGAACCATAGTCAGAGAGTTTTGCTGAGAAACGAGTCCCATGCATTTCACCAGGAACACACTTGGCTATTGAATTAAGGATAGGAGATTAAATATAAGAAAGTGATATGGGGGTTAGGAGACAGCGATATTAATTTGAAGGTTAAAGGGGGACGGGAATACAAAGTAGGGAGGAAATGGTGCTGAGGCTCATTTAGGGATGGAAATTGACAACCAGCAGAATGGTGAAGACACAAGTGCAACACTATAGAAGTAAAACAAAAACTTGGTGCTTAAATAGGATATAAGGTGTTGAAAATTGCTTCACACTCTGGTATAATTCCCAAGTATTACCAATAAGAAATAGTGTGCAATGATGAGTGGAGCAAAGAAAAAACACCAAGTATAGAGAAGATGAGGAAAATAAAAATAAAGTACAATACAGACTTTATATTGGTATGCAGGTTCCTCCAAACGATGTAGTTATATGTAAAAAAGAAAAAGATATACAATAATAGTGCAGATGGTTAACACTGAGAGAAACTGTGTTTCTCATCTATTAAACAGAACTTGATGTCACTTGCTGCAACCTTTTTCATAATAAAGTGCTTTCAATATATGTGCAAAATGACATAGATTTATTGTCTGCTACATGCAGGAAAAAAACATCAATACAAATCAGATATGAAAATAGTATAGATACTAAATAAAATAAAGTTAAAAAAGAAGGGTGGTTGGCCCCTTACTAAATATGGTGGTGAGTTTAAACAGCATACGCTGTAACTCACAATCTTCGCTTTGAATAGTGGGGTAGCAGGCAGGCAGGCTGTAAATAGCTTCCCGAGCTCGGACGGTCTGTAAATCAGCTGGTCTGTGCAGATTTCCAAAGATCAGCTCAGAGTACCGTGCAACAACAAGCTCCTCCCCCTTACGTGACGTCAACGCGTTTCGCCGTATTGCGACTTCCTCAGGACGTGTTCATAACCGCCATGTTGGTTATGGGCAAATATAGGGCAATGTCCTCCGTGATAGGTTATTTCATGATTATCTCAATTGCAATATAACGATCAATAAAAGACTATAATATCCACTTTAAAACCAAAGTAATTAATTCAATACAACTCATATCAATATTACCAATTAAAAATTAAAAATTATTCAATAATGTTTAAAAATAGGGGTTGTTCACATAGATCGATTTTTTTTTTTAGTTCATTCAATAGAACGGTCTTTTTTCTTAAAGTGAACTCATTATTTATAAAGTGCCAAAATATGACATCTACTCAATCCATAAAAAAAGAGACCGTATTTTGTAAGAGTAGCATCTATATGGAAAGGCTTTATATGAGAAATATGTATATTCTAATATTTAAAAAATAAATATCACATATAAATTGAGGCGTTACAACATATATATATAAATACAAAAATATAAATATAAAAATAACTTCCTTTAATGTGTACAATTTCCACTTGTTATATATACAGAAGGGAGAAAAGTGAAAAGAGAAGTTAATTTTGAAATTAAAATGGTTCATTGTTCCTTATTTTTTTTTAAAAAAGACACAAATTCCCTAAATCTGAGCATTACCAGAGCTGCAAAGCCCCAAACCATCCGTGAACAGGCTCACGGCATTAGGCAACCCTGCTGGAACCAAAAGATGCCGCACTTGACACCCGGGTTGACCGGGCACCGCTACGGCGAGCTGAGGCCTACCACGGGAAGCGGAGAGGAAAGACGGCCGCTTTCCCTCCGATCACTACCAGCTACATGCGAAGGTGACACGCTCCCCCCCCCCTATGGACCGGTGGGGGATATCCCGGGCCCCGCCGGACGGAGAACCCCTTGCCCTACGCCCCCGGACCAAGCCCGCGAATCCTATAAGCAAGGCAGGCTTTGGGGCCTCCAAGATGGCGGACAAGCGCGACCTAACACAACGAACTGAGCAACTATTACCTAATCTGGACACAGACAAAACCGAGAAAGACCCTATTGACCGGCTTTTTGATGAGTTCTGGGATAAGTTAACGGCACTCTTACAGCCAACTGAGCCATGCAACAAAGAACATCCGAGACGCACGGTACAGATAGAGGGGAGGCCTGGGAAACCCCCGCGATTCGCCTCGGCACCCTTACCTCCACCACCCCGAATCTGGGGCCACACCGCACCGAGAGCATCGGAGGTAAAACACCAAAGGGGGCATCCGCACCAGCAGGGGGTGGCAAGTCACAAAAGCCAGAAACCAGATGTAGACACACACCGCATCACCCCAACGGGGAAAACCCCGGGTTGTACCAGAACCCAGCCCCGTAAGGCAAGGACGCCCACTTCTACACAGCTCCAAAGCAGGAAGATGCCAGCAGCATACCGCAGACACAGGCAGCCCCCAGGAGCACTGGACCCGAGCTCCCTCAGGAGGCACCGGACCTTGAACGCACTGACTCAGGCCCACAACGCAACATGGAGCAAGGGGGACAGCAAACCCGACCCACATCCACAGCCTCCGCAGGAATACACCCGGTTGCAGCCGTCGGCGCACGGGGGTCACACGACCACATCAAGCCGAGGCATTGGCTGATAGCACCACATCCCCCCGAGTGTGGTACACTGAACATACTCCGGGACTTGCACCACCCTAGAACTTGTCAGGTTACAGCCCAACTCCAACGCTAATTTTGAGTCTCGTTATTTTTTCTGATGTTCACCTCTCCAAGAACTCTTGCCTAGCATGGTCATAGCTCAGCTTGTTGAGATTTTTATATAGCCTCACCTAGCCAATCTTTCATCCTTGTTACACACTCCACACCTAGCCTATATACTCCTGAAAGTCACACT
Organism: Pelobates fuscus; assembly: GCF_036172605.1. NCBI lineage: Eukaryota > Metazoa > Chordata > Amphibia > Anura > Pelobatidae > Pelobates > Pelobates fuscus. The sequence continues at coordinate 17,808,963 of NC_086328.1, forward strand.
GATGAGGAAGCCACTGGTCAGTGTACAACCATGTGTAGTATTTTCCATCTTATAGAGTTGCACTGTTTAATTACGCAATTAATGTCCTGAATAGCGGTCAGACCTGACCAGACGGCAACCACCTCTCCTCCTAATGTGATCATGGTCAATCATAAGCATTGTCTAATTTGCTGTGACAGTGTACAGCCTTATATGTCATGGGGTGTCTAGTCTACAGCTGTTGGCCATCGGGTGTTCTCACTTGTTTTGTTTGCTCTTACTTTAACAATATAGTGGTCTAAGCTAGTTAAAATCATACGAAATGTACGAATTCCCACTCTCTCACAGCATAGGCAACAAGCGTGATTTAACACTAAGAACTTAATTGTTAGAATGCTCTTGTATGTACGTTCTCTGCACGAGCCATGTGTTTCCTCTTTTGTCACTCTCCTACCTATTTCTGCAATTTCTGCATGGCATGTGCATTATGCTAACATCTTGAAAACTAAACGTCAACCTAAACTATCGTAATACTATAATAACTATAAAAATGTGCCTGTGTAACGTATGCCATTACTTGTACTACCTATGTGTTCCTGTTTTACTGGATGTCGCTGTTGTGGCGCATATCGGCTACCTGTTTATTCTGTGCACACCCAAAATAAAGAATTAAAAAAAAAAAAAAGACACAAATTATCTTCTTTAAATTATTTAAGTGAAAACTTACTTATACTAAAGTGCAAATTTGCATAAACCAGTGCAGAAAATATATAATTACACAGTAAAAGGGTGCATATTTATAATTATAAAATTGGAGATACTAAATATATATATATATATATATATGCATTTGTGAAACATGCGAAATATGCATAAATAATATATATATAAAACATACAAGGCAATGAAGGGATGGAGTGTTATATGGAAAATATATTAAATTGATATTTAATTAATTAATTTAAAAAATGACATATTTCAAAGTCGTTATTTAGGCCGTGTGGAATCATGGTGTTTAATTCGAAAATCCACTTCATTTCGGCTTTTCCAATTTTTTTTCGTTAAAATTACCCCCTCTCCATGTCTTTTGGACTTGTTGGATCCCTATAAAACTTAGCTGTGTTGGATCTGCTCTATGATGTTGTTTAAAGTGTAAAGAAACTTGATGTAATTCATATTGTCGTTTAATGTTATATAAATGTTCACTTATGCGAACGTGTAAGGATCTGGTTGTACAACCTATGTAGTTTAGCCCACACGTGCATGTGAGCATATATATTATATTTTTTGAACTGCATGTAATCCCTTCTTTAATTGTGTACGTTGTTTCTTTTACTTTAAATTCTTTAACTTGTTCGTTTTTACTTTGTGTTTTAGTACATGCATTACAGTAAAAAAGCCTTTTTGTTGATTTAGAAAATAGCTACCGTATATACTCGAGTATAAGCCGACCCGAATATAAGCCGAGGCGCCTAATTTTATCCCAAAAAACTGGGAAAACTTATTGACTCGAGTATAAGACTAGGGTGGGAAATGCAGCAGCTACTGGTAAATTTCTAAATAAAATTAGATCCTAAAAAAAATATATTAATTGAATATTTATTTACAGTGTGTGTATAATGAATGCAGTGTGTGCGTATGTGTGTGTGTATGAGTGCAGCGTGTGTGTATGAGTGCAGCGTGTGTGTATGAGTGCAGTGTGTGTGTGTATGAGTGCAGTGTGTGTGTGCATGAATGCAGTGTGTGTGTGCATGAATGCAGTGTGTGTGTGCATGAATGCAGTGTGTGTGTGCATGAATGCAGTGTGTGAATGCAGTGTGTGCAGGGCCGGTGCAAGGATATTTGCCGCCGTAGGCAAAACATTTTTTGCCGCCCCCTCCCCCCCCATATGTCCTGACTTCCCCTCCTCCTCCCTCAGTGGTCCTTACCTCCCCACCCCCGTGTTCCTTCACTCCCCCCCCCCAGTGGTCCTGACTCACCCCTCCCCTAGTGGTCCTTACCCTCCCCTCCCCTAGTGGTCCTTACTTCCCCCTCCCCTCCCATAGTGGTCCTTATCCCACCCCCTCCCTCTCATAGTGGTCCTTATCCCCCTTCTCCCTCCCATAGTGTTCCTTATCCCCCCCATCCCTCCCATAGTGGTCCATATACCCCCCCCTCCCTCCCATAATGGTCCTTATACCCCCCCTCCCTCCCATAGTGGTCCTTATCCCACCCCCTCCCATAGTGGTCCTTATACCCCCCCTCCCTCCCATAGTGGTCCTTATACCCCCCTCCCTCCAATAGTGGTCCTTATCCCCCCCCTCCCTCCCATAGTGGTCCTTATCCCCCCCTCCCTCCCATAGTGGTCCTTATACCCCCCTCCCTCCCATAGTGGTCCTTATACCCCCCTCCCTCCAATAGTGGTCCTTATCCCCCCCCTCCCTCCCATAGTGGTCCTTATACCCCCCCTCCCTCCCATAGTGGTCCTTATACCCCCCCTCCCTCCCATAGTGGTCCTTATCCCCCCCCTCCCTCCCATAGTGGTCCTTACCCCCCCCCTCCCTCCCATAGTGGTCCTTATACCCCCCCTCCCTCCCATAGCGGTCCTTATACCCCCCTCCCTCCCATAGCGGTCCTTATACCCCCCTCCCTCCCATAGTGGTCCTTACCCCCCCCCCCTCCCTCCCATAGTGGTCCTTATACCCCCCCTCCCTCCCATAGTGGTCCTTATACCCCTCCCATAGTGGTCCTTATACCCCTCCCATAGTGGTCCTTATACCCCTCCCATAGTGGTCCTTATACCCCTTTTTTTTTTATTATTAATTTTTTTTTTATTATTTTATTTCTTATTATATTTATATATTTTTTTTTTCGTCCCCCCTCCCTGCTTGATATATGGCAGGGAGGGGGGCTCTCCTTCCCTGGTGGTCCAGTGGCAGTTCAGTGGGGGGGAGAGGGGGGCTGGCAGAGCTGTAACTTACCTGTTCTGCAGCTCCTGTCAGCTCTCTCCTCCTCTGCGCCGTCCGTTCTGCTCTTCTGTCAGCTCCCAGTGTAAATCTCGCGAGAGCCGCGGCTCTCGCGAGATTTACACTGGGAGCTAACCGAGGTGCTGACCGGACGACACAGAGGAGGAGAGAGCTGACAGGAGCTGCAGGAAAGGTAAGTACAGCTCTGCCAGCCCCCCTCTCCCCCCAGTCTGTATTATGGCAATGCAAATTGCCATAATACAGACTCTGACTCGAGTATAAGCCGAGTTGGGGTTTTTCAGCCCAAAAAATGGGCTGAAAAACTCGGCTTATACTCGAGTATATACGGTACCTTGTTTTTTAGGTTCATCTAAAACATTGTTTACCAAAATCCTTTTTAGACTAGGAACGCCTTTATGTATAATCCTTGGTGTATCGCTAAGAATGTTATTTAACCCCTTAAGGACTGGACTGTTTTTGCGATGTACATTTGCGACCAGGCCTCTTTTTACACTTTTGTGGTGTTTGTGTTTAGCTGTAATTTTCCGCTCTCTCATTTACTGTTCCCATACAAATTATATATTGTTTTTTTCAGGACAAAATGGGCTTTCTTTACATACCATTATTTATATAATCTCATGTAATTTAATTACTAATATTTGTGTTCAGTGAAGTCTCCCGAGTAAAACAGTACCCCCCATGTAAAGGTTTTAGGGTGTTGTAGAACGTTACAGGGTAAAATACAGTGATAGCAAATTAAATTCTCTGGACTTTCGGCCTGGGTTGGCAGGCAGGTCCCTTAAATTGCAATCAATAAAATAACTTAATTATATAAATATATTACATAAATACGCACGTAGAATTTAAATATATATGCATATTCATATATTTGAAGTCTACGTGTATATGTATATAATTATCTATGTACTCTCGATATACATGTGACATCCCCACCGCTGAAATACCTAAAACACACTGGATAGCAGGATATACCAGCGACAAGCAACTCATTGGTAAATTTTACGGGGTTATGCATGCCGTCACTAGGGACTGATAGGTGATGATGAGTAATATTGCATATTATCTGTCTACCCATTTGCTTGGGTGTGATATGGCTGGTCTCCATTAAACTAAAACAGCCCGGTCAGTTATGTCCCATAATGTGTATATATGTTCCATGTAATATTTTGAAGTCTCAAGGACCTGCGTGCCCGACATACTATTTCTTTATACAAAGTACTGAATGTCGCAACGATTATTCTTCTTCCTCTTGAAAACCTAATAAACAGATTTAAAAAAAAAAAAAAAAAAATTATTTATGTAATTTTGTATATGGACATATGAATAGTTTGCATTCTTTTTATTTATATATAGATATATATACAATTTCATTCTAAGTGTATTTTGATATAAATATATATATATATTAATAGCAAAATACAGTTAGAATAAAATTGCATATAGATATGTAATTTTTTTTAATTTTTATTATTATTTTAAATGTTTTTAATTTAATTTACTGATTATTTGTATTTTATAATAATATATATATATATATAATACAATATATATAGTTATTATATATATTATATATATATGTGTATGTAATTTAATTATAAGTGTATTTTTGTATTAATATATGTACATATTAATATAAAAATACACTTAGTATGACATTATATATATATGATATATATAGGTATAATATATGTCTATATATCATATATATACACATATATAATAATTTTATTTTTTTTATTAACTTTCACTTTAATTTTTTTTCTGATTTTACACATGCAGGGAGACTGCCTGTCAGCACAGACAGTCCCCCTGCAGGCAGACACATGGACACCTATTGTGACCATGTGGTCGCCCTGTTGGGCAATCACATGGCCCCAGGGGTCCTAAACCGCCATGGGGAGACTGTCTGGGCTGCAGGCAGTCTCCCCACAACGGGAGCACCGCCGATCGCCCCCGGGGGAACGACGGCGATCGGGTAAGTACATTGGACGGTTAGGACGGTTCAGGACCGTCACCGGTCGGCAACGCAAAAATGCAGATGACGGTCCTGAACCGTCCTCCGTCCTTAAGGGGGTTAAAAAACAAACAAATATGATGAAAAATTTAACCCCTTAAGGACCGGACTTTTTTTGCGATGTTGTACATTTGCGACCAGGCATGTTTGTGTTTAGCTGTAATTTTCCACTCTCTCATTTACTGTTCCCATACAAATTATATATTGTTTTTTTCAGGACAAAAGGGGCTTTCTTTACATACCATTATTTATATAATCTCATGTAATTTAATTTTTTTAAAATGAAAAAATATGATGAAAAATTGAAAACAATACATGTTTTTTGACTTTTATGTGAAAAATCTTTTACTCATCTACAAAAGCGAATGAAAAAAAACTGCTAAATAGATTCAAAATTTTGTCCTGAGTTTAAAAATACCCAGTGTTTACATGCTTTTTGCTATTTTTTTGCATGTTATAGGGCTATAAGTACAAGTAGGATATTGCGGTTTCAAAACATACATTTTTAAAATGTATCAATAGTGACATTGTAACACTATTATCTGTCATGAATAACATCCCACATGTACATATTTTTTTTAAAGTAGACAACCCAGGGTATTCAATATGGGGTATGTCCAGACTTTTTTAGTAGCCAGTTAGTCGCAAACACTGGCCAAAGTTAGCGTTCATATTTGTTTGTGTGTGAAAAAAGTAAAAAACTAAATTGAACGCTAATTTTGGCCAGTGTTTGTGACTAAGTGGTTACTAAAAAAGAATGGACATACCCCATTTGCAATACCTTGGGTTGTCTTCTTTTGCAAATGGTATGCCATCATGGGGGTAATTCTCATTCCTGGGCTACCATACGCTCTCAAAGGCACGTAACCAACCTGGCCATTTTCAATGTAAAAATATTTGACCCATATATTTGACCCTGTAACTTTCAAAAACGCTATAAAACCTGTACATAGGGGGTACTGTTATACTCAGGAGACTTTGCTGAACACAAATATTAGTGTTTCAAAACTGGAAAATGTATCACAACAATTATATCATCAGTAAAAGTGCTGTTTGTGTGTGAAAAATGCAAAAAAAAGTCACTTTCACTGACAATATCATCGCTGTGATATGTTTTACTGTTTTGAATCACTAATATTTGTGTTCAGCGAAGTCTCCCAAGTAAAACAGTACCCCCCATGTACAGGTTTTAGGGTGTCGTAGAACGTTACAGGGTAAAATACAGTGATAGCAAATTAAATTCTCTGAACTTTCGGCCTGGGTTGGCAGGCAGGTCCCTTAAATTGCAATCAATAAAATAACTTCATTATGTAAAAATATTACATAAATACGCACGTAGAATTTAAATATATATGCATATTTATATATTTGAAGTCTACGTGTATATTTATATAATTATTTATGTAATTTTTTATATGGACATATGAATAGTTCGTATTCTTTTTATTTATTTATATATACATAGATATATATATACAATTTCATTCTAAGTGTATTTTGATATATATATATATATATATATATTAATATCAAAATACAGTTAGAATAAAATTTCGTATAGATATATAATTTTTTTTAATTTTTTATTATTATTTTTAATTTTTTTATTTAATTTAATTTACTTATTATTTGTATTTTATAATAATATATATATACAATATATATAGTTATTATATATATTATATATATACGTGTGTAATTTAATTATAAGTGTATTTTTATATTAATATATGTACATATTAATATAAAAATACACTTAGCATGACATTATATATATGATATATATTATATAGGTATAATATATAAAAAATACACTTAGTATGACATTATATATATATATGATATATAGACGTATAATATATGTCTATATATCATATATATACACATATATAATTATAATTTTTTTTTTTTATTAACTATAACTTTCTTTTTTTTTTTTTTCATTTTACACTAGCAGGGAGACTGCCTGTCAGCACAGACAGTCCCCCTGCAGGCAGACACATGGACACCTATTGTGACCATGTGGTCGCCCTGTTGGGCGATCACATGGCCACAGGGGTCCTAATCCGCCATGGGGAGACTGTCTGGGCTGCAGGCAGTCTCCCCACAACGGGAGCACCGCCGATCGCTGCCGGGGGAACAACGGCGATCGGGTAAGTACATCTGACCGTTAGGACGGTTCAGGACCAACATCGGTCGGCAACGCAAAAATGCCGATGACGGTCCTGAACCGTCCTCGGTCGTTAAGGGGTTAAAATAGGGTCGTCCATAAGTATTGGACAGTAATTCTTGACAATGTTTCAATTTTTTTTTATTATTGTGTCTGCCTGAATATTGACAAATAAAAGGGACATCAAAGTTATGTCTTTCTTCTCTTTATACTCTAAAATTTCTGTTCTATCCAATATTGCTACTTTTCTCTTCGCTTCAGTTAAAATCTCTTCATTATAGCCTCTTTCCTTAAAATCATCTACAATTTTTTTACTCGTTTCCATAAAAGTGCATTCACAAGTGCAACACTAACATTCATGTATTCACAGACACTACATTTCACCTATTCTTCGTTCAAAATTGTGTGTGAATTAAAGCATGTGTACTCTGACAAACCGTAAAAATACAACCCTACATGTATACACGCACAGCAACTTTCCATGTTTTAATACTGGAGTATATGTTATGGCTTTATATATAAATACACATCTGCATTCCAACACAGCCCCTGCAAACATACAATAACACTCCACTATATTTACATAGACTGGAACATACAGGCACGGCACAAATACACTACTGCATTCAAACTAACACAATATGATGCTAAAAGTACACATAACATTTACTTGGATTACACACACACACACACACAGACTCGTATATACAGATCTATAGAGGCCTTAACACTATATACACAAACACGATTACATATATTAATGTTTGTCTAAATACTGGCCTTCGAGGATCCCAAGAGCTGCTTTTGCCCAGGGACTTGGATTGCTGTCAGTCTATGCCTATGTAAAATAAATGCAAACCTGCTATTTTGTCTCTGAATTAGTGTTCCATGGCTAAAGGCAGCCAAAGAACTTTGTGATGGAATTTACTACAGAAACACAGTGTACTAATTAGTATATAGGCATCCTGGGAGTGTGGCAGAAATATCACATTTTCCAGATTCATTTTGTTTTAAATGTGTTTATATTAAATGTACATATGAGGTGTGTTTTGAGTTCTACTCTTCCCCCTACTGTAGGGAGATTTTATATAAACCGCTTGCTTTTTATAGTTTATAGATAACCTGAAGTGTAGTTGATTTTACATTTTTCTATCAGGACTGCTTTTGTTCTTCGTGGGATGCGTTTGCATCCTGTGTATGTGTTTGGAAGGCAGCCCATCACTCAATGCAAGGTTCATTGGATAACACACTTTAATTAGTATCCTTTTTCTTATAGCTGGCTATGTAAGAGTGAGATTCCTTTTTATTTAGTAATAAAGAGTCTATAAGAAACACATTGTTTGCATCCAGTAATATTTGTTATTACGTCATCAATGAAAAAATGCAGATAATAAATGAGACTTTAAAAATACAAAGTTGTTATATGGTGTTGATTCTGCTTTTATGCTCATGTACAAAAATAATAGATGCCCCCACTTTTAGCAGAGACGTAGGAATACAGCTTCCTTTGCATAGAACACCCCAAAGCTATCCCATTACTTCCTAATTCTGCACTTATTAAAAGTAACGCGTTTTAATGCTTATCTGATTTGATTGTTTTTCAATATGAAATTTCTAATGTGTGAGAATTCAACTGCATGTTTTATTCATGACCGTCATGTTTGTCAAAAGGGAATCTCAACAGCAGTTTTTATTTTCTTTTTATCTGTATGTTCACGACAAATCGGTGAATTAAAAATAATGCACTCAAAAAGATTTAGCTAATTTAAATGATAATGCTATGAGGGTTAGGGAAAGAGTATTTTTTGTTATTTTTATTGTGCATTATTACCAGTACTATAGAGGGAGTATCGGCTTGGTAACGGTTGTCTAAATTTAGTACTTAAAAGTTTTTGTCATGAGCTCATATGAAAAATATTACATAACCTCCAGTGGAAAGCTCAAGATTTAATCAGTCAAGTTTAGAAAGCAGATCTAACTTGGGTTAAAGGAACACTTTGGTGTTAGGGATACAAAGTTGTCCCTCTGCTTCCTCCCCCCAAGCTCCCTGGAAGGTAAAAGGATACTATAAGTGCTAAAAATACAAGTTTAACATTGCAGCACTAAGTGCAATAGGGATACTGTACCCAGACCACTTCAATGAGCTAAAGTTGTCTGGGTGGATATAGTGTCCCTTTAAATGGTTAAAAAGCCTTTTCTCACTTACCTTATTCCAGCGCAAGGTCTCTCAGTGCTGGCTCCATCTCCGCCTCATCTAACGTCTGCTGAACGGGAACTTAATGCGTGGCAAGCGCCATGCGCACATTAGTCCTTCCCCATAGGATAACACTTAATCAGTGCTTTCCTATGGGGGATTTAAACACGCTGGATGTCCCCATGCACAGCACATGCACAGGAAGCGCCTCTAATGGCTGTTTGGTAGACATTGCATTGTTTTACATTGCAGGGCGAAGGAGGTCAGGGACATTGCTCCTAGACCACTTTAATGAGATGAAGTAGTCTGGGTGCCTATAGTGTCCCTTTGATATTAGAAGCCCCTTTAATTAGTAGTCAGTGTCATAAATGAGCATTACAAACTGAACAACTATTTAAAGGGACACTATAGTCACCTGAACAACTACAGCTTAATGTAGTTGTTCAGGTGAGATCTATAGCTCCCTGCAGCCTTTCTCATGTAAACACTGTATTTTCAGAGAAAATACAGTGTTTACATTGATTGATAGGAATACCTCCAGTGGCCGTCACTCAGACGGCCACTAGAGGCACTTGCTATCATGCAGGGCCCTAAAAAGGCCCTGTACACGTCAGATGTTTGAAAATACGTCTGACGTGTGCTGGAGAGAGAAGGCACTGTGTGCGCGCCTTCTCTCTCCAGCCTGTCAACAGAGGAGGGGGGCGGGCAAAGTTGCTCAGTCGGGAGCCATTGGTGAGAGATATGAGGCCTACTAATAGGGACCCTTTTGCCTACGGGTTCAAAGTGACATATCTGGTAAGTAACAACTTAAACATAAATACGCAACATGAATATAACTTAAGCTATGATGTTAGGTGCGGGATGACCCTGCTGCCGGTACAAGATTCAGGTAACTGCCTCCTTTCTCTTGTCGCCTCGTGGGATGAATGGGACAGTTCTCCGATAACGAGGTGAGTTTCAGAACAACATTGTCCTGAGCTAGGGTCCTAGGCAGAAGCCATCTGTATACCACTTTCTTATTGCGGAGTTGAGAGGTGAGTTGCGCCAGTGATTTTCTCCACTGGAGTGTGTTTCGGGTAATGTCCTGAAAGAATGGCTGGATTCCAAAGTGTTTTTGGGTCTTGTCCTGTACTGCTGCCAGTAAAAGACGTTTGTCTAATCGGGAATGGCATCTCATGATGACATCTCTTGGCGCTGTTATGGGTGCTTGTTTGGCCTTGTTAATTCGGAATTGTCCATCAAATTCTAGTTTTTTGGCCTGTGTGTGGCAGGAGCTCAGATAGTGTGGTAGTTTGGTCGGCCCGATAGCGTCTGGGATCCCCGTTTTTTATGATTTTCGGCCTGCTGCGGTCCTCTATGGTGTCTAGCCTAGTCTGGACTATTGTGTTAGCAGAGTACAGTTGGCAGAGGGTGTCCCCCATGCTATTCACCTCTTGTCGTATGTCCATGAGGTCATCGTCTGTGACCTGAACTCTCATGGTCACGGCTTGTATCTCTGTCCGGACCAGATTGATGTCGGAGTCAAACATCTGTTTCATCTCTGTCAGGAGTTGTCGGATATCGCGTTTAGTGGCCAGGGCCAAATCATCACTCTCAACTTGCTGCGCATGTTGTGATTGGTGCCGCTGGTATTCTCCGTGGTCCTTAGGGCTCATCGCCGAGCTGTTAGAGCCGGTCTCTGGGTCGGGTTCTGCCGCCATTTTGTGGCTCGGGGGGGCGCTGGAGCAGGGTTCCGATGTTTCGGATATCTTTGGGAGCTCCTGCTTGCTGTTTTGGGGTTCTACTCCCCATTCCGTCTTCTGTGGGTGGCTCCTGTTCGTGTGTGTATGGTTACTGGTACTCAAGGTCTTGGAGTAGCTGCCAGGATAGCCTCAAGGCCTCTGCTGGTGAAGGGGCAAGGTGGGCCCGTCTTTTGCAGCGGGTGTTTCTATCCTTTTGCGCAAATAAGAAGGGCATCAGCGGGTGTCCCCTCGTGTCTGGAAAGTTTGAGTGCTATGCTCGTTTGTCTGGGACGCTGTGCGACCCTAGATGGCTTTAGATTAGCCGTTGACCCACAGGAGCTCTGAGAGATGGCGTCCATGCGGCTCAGTGGTTAAGCTCCGCTCCAAACCAATCTATATATTTAATGCCCATGTATTTGCTTTTGGAAAGAAAAAAAATAATGACGCACACTACATTGTACTATGTGATAAGATGCAATGGGTTTAGTACTCTTTCAGAAAGTGTGTCTTAGTTCTTATTACATTTCCCTTGATTGTATACAGAAGTCATTATGTACAAACCTTGACCTTGAGTCGGCTATTTTCTGAATAATCTAACATAGTTTGATATTCTACATTAACATCTGTGAGCTATGATCTGACCTTTGTTTCTTTTTTCATTTCTAACTTACATTTCTAGAAAATGAATTTGAGATCAATAGATAAAGGGAAAACAGAAGAACTGGTGATGGCTACCATTGTCCACCTATATACAGTAAGCCTCTCAAAATGTTATTCTGTACTTTCATCTGCATTGTCTATGTTTAGAATAAAAAAGTGATTCAAATGCATTATGCAAAGTTTACATAACTTGGTCGAGTAATAAGTCACCTGCATGATCAAAATGAAACTGTTTAGCATTTGGTTCTAGATGTGAGTTTTGTTTGTTGTGATACAGTTACATTTAATATTATTTTATTTCATGAGGAATATTTTGAACATCCTACCCCAAAACAGCAAAAAGTTATCTGTTGACTTGAACAAAACATAATTTGATGTAAATACTTGTGGATGGTTGTCTGTCATATATTAATTGCAGTTGTTTGCAAAAAAAGAAGAGTGTAATGCAGACACTAAAAAAGGGAGAATACGTCCTGCAGAGTGCTCCAGAAAGAGAGGGCCAACCCCTGAAGACATCAAATGGAAGAAAAAAATAAATAAACTTGATAAAGGCTCAGAGAGAGCGCCAAAACATTGTCTCCACTTTCTTGTTTTAAATAAAAAAGTCTGCCTTTTAGAGGAAACCTCATGTGTGCCTGAATATTTCTTTTTCTTCCATATATTAATTACAGGGTATTTCATGGCTGTTTTCAGAACAAATCAGAAAGTTATGACTTATATGTGTTATATTGAGTTATATTGAGTGAGTTCTTAGGGGCCATAGGGCCACTTGGGAGAGGGTTGGGGGGGGGATTTAATTAAATAAAATGTTTAAGTCCTGCCCTTCCCCTCTCGTAGCTGTTTGGAGAAGCTTACATGAGAGCATCTAGACATGTAAAAAAAAAAAAGGGGCTGGTTTGAAATCTGCCCTGTTTTAGCAGGTTTTGAGAAGGAATTTAAGAAGGAATTTTAGCTGCCTATGAGTGGAGGCATGCTATTGGCGTCTATACAGGGGCCATCGTTGACTGATAGCCCCGGGGAGTGTGGTTGTAGTGCCCACAAGAGAGAGAAGCAAGAAGACATCCTGGAAGTAACATAGAGCTCCTGCCCCTGCCAAATGTAAAAATATTATATATTTGTCTCTCCCCCAGTAGCCCTAGTGACTGCCTGAGGGCTGATTAAATATTTAATTAATATGTGTAAAGCTAGGGAAGTCCAATGAGTACAAAGGAGAGTACAAGGAACACGGGGGCATTTATGACACAGAGCACTGTTTTTGTATGTCCCTTATAGTTTTATTAACTCCTACTGCACATACCCACCATCTTCTTCAAAGTGCTCAAGACCTGAGACACTCATGCTGTGACTAGTTGAAATGTTACAACAGGACAAACTACAGGACTGGGACAGGGACTCTGAGGACTAATCTGACTCTGATTTCAATTTTTTTTTTTAATCTGTAATGATTGTTGTTTCTGTTTAGCACGTCAGCAACCCATATTACGTATGCAAATTAATGATATTGACAGGAGCAGAGGTAATACAAAGTCTATCAGTATCTTGCTGCTGCAAACCTGTATACACTGTGTGTGGAGAGCTAATAGTGAGTCAGGACTAGCTGACATGGTTGGAGTCTATCAGTATCTTGATGCTTTAACCATGTGCACACTGTGTGCTGAGAGTTAAAGGAGTATGACATGTCTCATAACAGCAGCAGTATTTAATAGAAAGCTAAAGTTTAGCAAAGCAGGAGGACTACTGAATATGAGATCATGTAAGAGACCGTTAAGAGAGGGTTTGGAAGATAAAGAGAGAGAGAGAGAGAGAGAGAGAAACATTTTTCAGATACATCTACTGTGTGGGAATCTTTGTATTGCAGCTCTCTGTAATCTATCACAGTGATCCTGGCTGTGTGGGATAGTTATGTTATCTCCCTATTGTGCCCAGCTCTGGGTGTTATTTCTCTATATCTTACTCAGCTCTACCTGTTGTATATATCTCTGTAGTCTACACAGATCTTTGTATTATTTAGGTATATTTGTATTGTGCCCAGCTTTCTGTATTATGAGTTTCTCTGTACTGTATAGGGAGGAATACAATTCTGTGGGAGAGTCTAACACCCCACCATCTTACAATTTCACCAGCCACCAGGGCCGGCGCTTCCTATAACGTGAACTAGGCAGCCGCCTAGGGCGCCATATAGGAGAGGGCGCCCTGCGCCCCCATCGCCGGCCCTTTGAATGTTGCAGCCGCCTGAGCGCTCTATAGAGAGCGCTCAGGCGACTGCCGCACTGCCTCACCTCCCCTGTAGCGTGGCCGAGCTCCTCTCCGGTCCGCGACCCGGACGGACTGACAGGAAGTGCACACTCAGTGCGCACTTCCTGTCAGTCCGGCCGGGTACAGGAAACACAAGCTCCTGTACCGCGGACCGGAGAGGAGCTCGGCCACGCTACAGGGGAGGTGAGGTTAGGAGGAGAACTGGGGGAGGGGGGTTAAGAAGAACTGGAGGGGTAAGAAGATTGAGGGGAGGGGGGTAAGAAGAAGAGGGAGGGGGAGTAAGAAGAGGGAGGGGGAATAAGAAGAGGGAGGGGGAATAAGAAGAGGGAGGGGGAGTAAGAAGAGGGAGGGGGAGTAAGAAGATGGAGGGGGAGTAAGAAGAGGGAGGGGGGAGTAAGAAGAAGAGGGGTGGGGGGAGTAAGAAGAAAGGGGGAGGGGGAGTAAGAAGAAGACAAGTGGAGGGGGGAGTAAGAAGAAGACAAGTGGAGGGGGGAGTAAGAAGAAGAGGGGAGGGGGGAATAAGAAGAAGAGGGGGGAGTAAGAAGAAAGGGGGAGGGGGAGTAAGAAGAAGACAAGTGGAGGGGGGGAATAAGAAGAAGAGGGGAGAATAAGAAGAAGAGGGGGGAGTAAGAAGAAGACAAGTGGAGGGGGGGAGTAAGAAGAAGAGGGGAGGGGGTAGTAAGAAGAAGAGGGGAGGGGGGAATAAAAAGAAAGGGGGGAGTAAGAATAAAGAGGGGGTAAGAAGAAGAGGGGAGGGTGGAGTAAGAAGAACATGGGGGAGTAAGAAGAACACAGGGAGGGGGGGTGAGGAGAGGGGGAGGTGAGAAGAACACGGGAGGGGGAGTGAGAAGAACACAGGGGGGGTGAGGAGAGGGGGAGGTGAGAATAACACAGGGAGGGGGGAGTAAGAAGAAGACAAGTGGAGGGGGGAGTAAGAAGAAGAGGGGAGGGGGGAGTAAGAAGAAGAGGGGAGGGGGGAGTAAGAAGAAGAGGGGAGGGGGGAGTAAGAAGAAGAGGGGAGGGGGTAGTAAGAAGAAGGGGGGAGTAAGAAGAAAGGGGGGAATAAGAAGAAGGGGGGAGTAAGAAGAAAGGGGGGAGTAAGAATAAAGAGGGGGTAAGAAGAAGAGGGGAGGGTGGAGTAAGAAGAACATGGGGGGAGTAAGAAGAACACAGGGAGGGGGGTGAGGAGAGGGGGAGGTGAGAAGAACACGGGAGGGGGAGTGAGAAGAACACAGGGGGGTGAGGAGAGGGGGAGGTGAGAAGAACACAGGGAGGGGGGAGTGAGAAGAACACAGGGAGAGGGGGTGAGGAGAAGGGGAGGTGAGGAGAACACAGGGGGCAGGTGAGAAGAACACAGGAGAGGGGGTGAGGAGAAGTGGAGATGAGGAGAAGGGGAGGTGAGGAAAACACAGGGAGGGTGGGTGTGAGAAGAGACCCCCAGGGGAGGGTGGGGGGAGAGGAGAGACCACTAAGGGGCAGGGGAGAGCTCTAACGGACAGAAGGGAGAGCTCTTTCACACTACACGCACACACACAATGCATCCCTATACATACACAGAAACACACAATGCATCCCTTACACACACATGCAAACACACACACACACACACACACACACTGCTTTTCTTGCATACACACAGAAACAATGCATTTCTTACACACACTCAATGCACACACTTACAGACACACACCTTGCATCCCTTATGCATACAAACACAGATTCAAACAATGGATCCCTTACAGACAACCACAAACACACACTGCTTCCATTACACACAAACACACTGCATCACCTACACAAACTGGTATGCCTATACACTACATTACATTAGCACACACATTAGATCCTCTACAATAACACATAGCACATGCCCTACACACTACACTCCCTGTGAGCGAATTTTATGGGTGGAACATATAGGTGGACTTATGGTTGGGCCTTATGGGCATACTCACCGTCAGGCCCTGGGGCCCAGACCTTGAGCTGTGTAAGGGGCCTCAAAAAATGGAGCTGCTTCCTGTTCTCCCAGAACATTGAATTTTGTGACCGCAGTTACAAACAGCCTCCAGAGATCCGGTTCTACACCAGACCAGTGGAGCCAGACTGCAGCTAGAGACCATCACCATCTTCATCTGGTTGTAAGAAGGCAATCTAGTATATTATTAGTGACACTAATCTCTAATTAACCTCACATTAAAGGGACACTATAGTCCCCAGAACCACTGCAGCTTAATGAAGTGGTTCCAGTGTCTATAGCCTGTCCCTGCAGGCTTTTTAATGTAAACACAGTGTGTAGCACTGGCGTTAGTTAATATGGCAGATCATATGGGTGGGGCATTGTGATGTCACATGGGGGGGGGGCGCAAATTTTTCTTTTGCCTAGGGCGGCAAAAATACTTGCACCGGCCCTGCCAGCCACCACTGGTTATAGTATACTAAATGCCTATATACATATATATTATGGTTTTAAATTGTGTATTTTAACAATAAAAGTATTTTGGTTACCTAAGCTGTACCAATTTTCTTTTTATTGTAATTTATATGCACTTTTTTATTTTATTTTTTACTCTTCCTGGCAATTTTACCTGATACTGTACTCAAAGAAATCCTAGGTGTGGATTATTCCACCAACGCTTTATTAATAGAGCAGTAATTCCTGCTCTATACTTGTGAGTTTAATTTTATCTATTTTTTATCTCATTTTTATCATATTGAGGGCACTATTGTTGTCCTCTTATCACAATTCGGAGCCCCTGATACCCAGACTGTATTGACGGACGTACCACTTCTGTATATCCTTAAAGCGGGGGATAATACTGCTATAGGCCCTTCACTCCAGAGCTGGTCATAGCTCTTGCAAATGTGAGTTTACTACCTACTTTTCTCATTCATTTTATCCCTGGATTTTGGCTTATTGCACTATTAGTTGTTGTATCTCCCTTTTAGTCTTTCCACATATACAGATATTTTAAACATCCGGACGGATCAACTCCTGAGGATTGCACCCGCACCCTATCCTGTTATATTAGTGAGACTTTGTTTCTGATTACCTATTCCAGTGGACTTTTATTATTATTGGTACTCTATTTTTATATTTATTTTTTACTACTACTACTTATTTTATTGGCGCAGCCTTACCTATCTTCTACTACTTCCTGTTTTTTGAAGGTTGCAGCCTACCTACATATTGTTTTTGAACTAGCGTTTACTTTCTCTTATGTTTGTTTTCTCTCTCTCCCTCTCGCTCTCTCTCTCTCTCTCTCGCTCTCTACATATATATATATATATATATATATATCAATATATATTATTTTTTTCATTTTTTCTTTTTTATTTCTAACCCCTCCTGGACAGTATGTTTATTCCTCATTCTCGTGTCCTCTACCAGAGGCCTGGGAGTATGAGGGTTCTGCACAATATCTTAGCTGTTCCTAGAACTGCACTCTTCTGGACAGCGACCTCAGATGTCCCACCTGGAATCTGTTGAAGCCACTCCCCCAACTTGGGAGTCACAGCCCCGAGTGCACCTATCACAACTGGGACTACTACTGCCTTCACTTTCCACTTCCTTTCTAGTTCTTCTTTCAGTCCTTGGTATTTCTGCACCTTCTCGTGTTCCTTCTTCCTTATATTTTAGTCACTGGGTATTGCCACATCCACCACGACTGCAGTCTTTTGGTCCTTGTCTACTACCACAATGCATGTCTGTCTGGATCTTGAAGTCCCACAGGATCTTAGCCCTATCATTCTCAACTAACCTTTGTGGTATCTCCCATCTGGACTTAGGCAGGTCTAATCCATATTCTGTACAGATGTTTCGGTACACAATCCCAGTAACTTGGTTGTGTCTCTCTGTGTATGTTGTTCTTGCTAACATCTTGCATCTGGCTACTAGGTGCTGGACTGTTTCAAAGACCTCTTTGCACAGTCTGCACCTTGGGTCTTGCCTGGTGTGGTAGACTCCAGCTTCTATTGATCTGATGCTGAGTGCCTGTTCCTGTGCCACTATGATCAGTGCCTCAGTGCTGTCTTTAAGTCCTGCCTTTTCCAACCACTGGTAGGATTTTGTCACATGAGCCACATCCACTACCTGCCGGTGGTACACCCCATGGAGAGGTTTGTCTTGCCAAGGAACCTTGTCTTTTTCTGCATACTCTATCTGTTGAAGTCTCAGGCATTCCCTTAGCAGTTCATGTTTGGGAGCCATCTGCGTGATGTACTTCTGGATGCTCTGTGTTTCCTCCAGGACTATGGCCTTGACACTCATCAGGCCCCGACCTCCTTCCTTCCGGCAGGTGTACAGTCTTTGGGTGCTAGATTTCGGCTGGAATCCTCCATTCATAGTGAGTAGTTTCCTGGTCTTGACATCCATTGTGACCAGTTATTCTCTTGGCCAGGTTATTATTCCAGCTGGGTACCTGATGACCAGTAGGGCATATGTGTTGATGGCTTGTTCTTGCCATTGAGTTGGGACCTCAGGACCTGTTTGACTCTTTGAAGGTACTTGGATGTTGCTATCCTCCTTGCCTCTTCCTAATGGTTGCCATGCGTTTGTGGTACCCCCAGGTACTTGTAGCTGTTCTCTACATCTTCTATTTGGCCCTCTGGAACTTCAAATTCCCATACCCACATTCTTACCTGCATAAATATATATATTATTATTTTTTTAGTATATTTATGTGGATTTGCCTGTATAGGTAATTGTCTGTCATGGGAAGGCCTTCAAAACCATTTTTTAAATTGTATTTTATATCCAAAATCTCTGTTTATATATCGCTGTTAAATAGACAGGAAATATGTAGCTTTTTATAAAGCAGGGCTCGACAAATCCCAGGCGCCAGGTCGTCATGGCCACCAGAAAATTTGTCCTGGCACCTGGGATTTGTGAGCCTGTTTAGCCCCCGAGGTGACCGGCTGCCTGAGGATGCTGACTGAGGGAGGTGGGCGGCAGGCCAACCAGCTCATTGACACGTAAGGGAAGGAGACCGGCTCATGGAGAACTGTGAGAGGGAGGTGGACAGAGGGAGTGGGGGGCCAGCTCATTAATGAAGAGCTGAGGGAGGCGGACAGCTGACGGAGGGGGCGGCCAGGTAATGGAGTGCAGAGGGAGTCTGGCGGCTGACGGAGGGGGCAGCCGGGTATTGAAAAGCAGAAGGAGGCGGGCGGATGGATGACTTAATGCCGCGGCAAGGGAGCTGTAATCTCCCTGCTCTGCTCCCTCGCGCATCTTGTAATAATGTTTGTGTGTCTGTAAGCATGTGTGTGTCTGTATGTATGATGTATGTGAGTGTGTCTGTATGTATGTGAGTGTGAGTGTGTATGTCTGTGAGTGTGTTTGTGTGAGTGTGTGTGTCTGTATGTCTGTGAGTGTGTGTGTGTCTGTGTGTCTGTATGTCTGCGTGTGCGTGTCTGTGAGTGTGTCTGTATGTCTGAATGTTTTTACTCATCTTTTTTCCCCACGCCGTGCTGATGACGCTGTGGCTGGCCCCACTTCCATGGCTGAGCTTATCAATCTTGACGATCCCAGCCAATCCAATGCTTCCCCATAGGAAAGCATTGGAAGACTATTGCACATGCACAGCAAAATGCCACTGCACCAATTTAACTTCTCATAGAGGTGCGTTGAATGAATGCATCTCTATAGGGAACATTAACTTAGGTGCTGCACATTGTGAAGCACCGACCCAGGAAACGCCTCTAGAGGCCATCTGAGCAATGTAAACACTGCCTTTTGTCTGAAAAGTCAATGTTGACATTGATAAAGCGTTCAGGGACAGGATATAGACTTCAGAACAACTGCATTAAGCTGTAGTGGTTCTGGTGACTCTAGTGTCGATTTAAGAATTGTATTTTTGCCATTAATTTCTCTGGCTCCTTACTTTTCTAGCTGGCTCCTAGATTCTAAGCAAATTTGTCAAGCCCTGATATAAAGTATAGGGGTAGTGAATGATTAATATATACATTTAATCTTTATTCATATTTTCTATCGCTTCAAAGGTTGGTTGCATTGTCAGGAAATCCTTGTAAATATAAATCCCTGTACATAGTGTTTTAGATACTGCATATCAATCAGACACAGGTGTTGTCAATACATCTGTTCACCAATTGAGTCTACTTCAATGGGAACAGTGTGAGGGCTGTTGTGTTATTTAGAGTAATGTCTTGCATTGATGTTGACACTTTGATGTTGTGGGCAAGCAATATGTAAATCTTAAAAGTGAAAAGATATGATTAATCCATGCAGCTAACATTCTATCATTACGCATACATTTCACACAGCTGATATTAATATGTAAAATACCAATCGGCACCTAATTACCAATACGCTTTATTTTTATTCCTCACAATTGTAAGTGTATTCCTCTGCAACTTCATGACAACCTATCTTTACACACGTTTCTTTGATTTCACCCTCGTTCCAGCTCCACATCTTGCGTTTCCATAACACTTACCACTTCATCCCTATGCTTTCTCATAACTACCGTATATACTAGCGTATAAACCGACCCGAATATAAGCCGAGGCCCCTAATTTTACCCCCAAAAACTGGGAAAACGTATTGACTCGAGTATAAGACTAGGGTGGGAAATGCAGCAGCTACTGGTAAATTTCTAAATAAAATTAGATCCTAAAAAAATTATATTAATTGAATATTTATTTACAGTGTGTGTATATAATGAATGCAGTGTATGTGTATGAATGCAGTGTGTTTGAATGCAGTGTGTGTGTGTGTGTGTTAGTGCAGTGTGTGTATATATGAGTGCAGTGTTTGTGTATGTGTTGCAGAGCCTTGGTGGGGGGTGGGCATTTTTATTATTATTATTTTTTATTTTTTTTTCAATTCTTTATTTAAACGCCGACCGGCACATTGCATAATAGTACTTTTGGCCTACGCAGAGGCCTAATCACCAGAAGTGTCTTAATAGGTGTTTTACAGAAAGGAAGGGTATGTTAGTGCATATAATGATACCTTTCATGGGGCTTGCGCAGAAGCCTTTTAAGCATATTATTGTGTTGTATATACAAACAAAACAGAATATGTGTACACAACCCCAGTGAAAAAACAGTGATGATTAATAAACAAAAAGTGGAACTTCCCTTTGTGGGATGAAGTTTCCAGACAAAGGTCCCCAAAGACTTCCTCTTGTCTTCAATACAAATGCATAATAGAATAGGGGATCATCTGCTAAATACAGATCAAATGGGAAAACATAGCGTTTAACTGTGTGAGAGCGAGTGTAGTAATATAGTTTTACAATTGGCCACTCACAGATTATCAGATGTAAATCAGCTTTGGATAAAATCTTTTTCTTCTGATTCTTCACACTCCCATCAGTCAATCAGAGTGTTTGGCTCGAAAAAGAAAATATATGGAACAAATGAAGTGCAATTCCAGAGTAAAGTACAAAAAGAATTTAATAACTTACATATAAGTTAAAAGCAATGAGCATATCACCACTGGGCGTCCTACGCGTTTCGTCCTGAAATGGGACTTCCTCAGGGACTTGGTGCATCAATAACAGCAGAAAATATATAATACAAAACATTCCCCCCCCGCCCGTTCTTATATATCCCCTCCCGGAGTTCATTATTCAATTATTCCCGGCCGGTGTTTCTTCTCTGTTCGGGCAGCACTTCCTGGTTGGGCGCGATGGCGTCATCACGCACGCACGTCCCTTGCGTTCCAGACGTGCGTTCCAAATACCCGGAAGTGGATGTCGTTTATGGATTTTCCGTTCTCTCGGAGACATATGGGCAAAGTAGAGGCATATGAGGGGGAAAAAGTTAAAATAACTCTGGATAGCACGTATATGGATAAGAATATCCGTCATAATTCTATTAAAAATTATATTCAATGAACAGAAAAAAATATATTATAAAAAATATGTAAATAATGTATATAGACTATATTATGAATAGTCATTATCAAGAAAAAATAAAAATAAAAATGAAAAAGAAAATACACTAAAACAAGTATATACATCTAAATTATTGTATTCAAATAATAAAACAATCTGGAATAAAACTCCATTGATTTTCATTTTCCTTACATATTAATTTTTACATTCCCTATTCTGAGAATGTGTATGAGGAAAACAGATGAATTTTTTTTCAACATTTTTCTACCTCTACAGGTTTTTTAGAGTTTTTTAAGGTTGTTTAAAGTTTTTAAAGGGGCCCCATGTCTAATACCAATATGGATAAGGGCTATATAATTTATATGGCCCAGTGTTTAATATTAATACCTCTGATGGATTAGATTATATATATGTATTCTTTCGGAAAAGATCCATCAGGAGCACCTCTATACGGATATTGGAAGATACATAGAAATTAAATGAAGCGAAGGAAGTGCGACATCCAAATAGACATTTTCCTCAACCAAAAGATTAATCTTCAAAAAAACTCCACAGGTCAAAATCCAGATTTAGACCCCAAGGTTTAAGTGTCTTTAGTTTATTTATCCAGAATGTTTCTCTTTGGGAGAGTTTTTTGGTTAAATCTCCTCCCCTCCAATAGGGATGTTGAAGTATTATAGAAAGTGAGATGAAGGGGAGGAGTGCGAAAATATACAAGTATATATGTAAAAATGGGTTCCACCTTATGCACTTAATCACCAATATATTACAAAGAAAAGGTATGTGTTGATATTGGGCTGTTTGTTTATTCATCTGTTTGCCTCATACACATTCTCAGAATAGGGAATGTAAAAATTAATATTTAAGGAAAATGAAAATCAATGGAGTTTTATTCCAGATTGTTTTATTATTTGAATAAAATAATTTAGATGTATATACTTGTTTTAGTGTATTTTCTTTTTCATTTTTATTTTTATTTTTTCTTGATAATGACTTCATAATATAGTCTATATACATTATTTACATATTTTTTACAATATATTTTTTTCTGTACATTGAATATAATTTTTAATAGAATTATGACGGATATTCTTATCCATATACGTGCTATCCAGAGTTTTTTTAACTTTTTCCCCCTCATATGCCTCTACTTTGCCCATATGTCTCCGAGAGAACGGAAAATCCATAAACGACATCCACTTCCGGGTATTTGGAACGCACGTCTGGAACGCAAGGGACGTGCGTGATGACGCCATCGCGCCCAACCAGGAAGTGCTGCCCGAACAGAGAAGAAACACCGGCCGGGAATAATTGAATAATGAACTCCGGGAGGGGATATATAAGAACGGGCGGGGGGGAATGTTTTGTATTATATATTTTCTGCTGTTATTGATGCACCAAGTCCCTGAGGAAGTCCCATTTCAGGACGAAACGCGTAGGACACCCAGTGGTGATATGCTCATTGCTTTTAACTTATATGTAAGTTATTAAATTCTTTTTGTACTTTACTCTGGAATTGCACTTCATTTGTTCCATATATTTTCTTTTTCGAGCCAAACACTCTGATTGACTGATGGGAGTGTGAAGAATCAGAAGAAAAAGATTTTATCCAAAGCTGATTTACATCTGATAATCTGTGAGTGGCCAATTGTAAAACTATATTACTACACTCGCTCTCACACAGTTAAACGCTATGTTTTCCCATTTGATCTGTATTTAGCAGATGATCCCCTATTATTGTGTTGTGCCAAGTCCACGTGTATTTATATATTGTCTCAATACTCTGGTTCCATGCATACATCGGAAAAAATTGAGCATCGAGACATAGATAAGGAAAAATAACAAACAAGATATAATATATAAATTATAAAACATAAAACCTGTAACTGTGGGTATGTCTTGCTGTGTTTCCTACTTTTGAAAAAGCGGAGTTGTGTCTATGACTCAACATGTTATATGTCGTATTGTTCCCAGGGTGCCCAAGTTTTTTGGAAGGTGGCGCTAGTGTCGCGAACCTGTGCGGTCAACTTGGCCATCAGGTAATTATCCCTGATTTTGGAGATAACTAGGGAGATCGGGGGTACTTCGTGTTTAATCCAATATTGTGCTAATGCTCTGCGAGCTGCCAAGTTAAGCATGTTCAGTAGTTTTTGGTCGTGTTTGTTTAGTCCCTCTGTTGGCCGTGATAGTAGGCACGCCCAAGGGTCTGGTGTTATCCTTCGTTGTAGAATATTTGAGGTTAGGTCTGCTATTTTCCCCCAATACGTTTTAACCCTGGCACAGTGCCACCACATATGAATGTATGTGCCCTTTTCTCCACAAAGTCTCCAGCAGGTGTCTGTGGGGCTTAGTTGCATGTGGCACTGTTTGACAGGGGTCGTGTACCACCGTAGCAGTATTTTGTGTGCTTGTTCCTGGAGGGCCGTGCATATGGAAACTTTTGCGTTAGCCTCCCAGATATCTTGCCAATCTGATTATTGTTATTTTTTTAATTATTATTTTAATATTTTTTTTTTATTATTATTATTTTATTATTATTTACATTTTTTTCGTCCCCCTCCCTGCTTGATACATGGCAGGGAGAGGGGCTCTCACTCCCTGGTGGTCCAGTGGCATTGGCAGTTCAGTGGAGGGGGGCTGGCAGGAAGCTCTTACTTACCTCTCCTGCAGCTCCTGTCAGCTCCCTTCTCCTCCGCGCCGGTCCGGTCAGCTCCCTCTGCAAGTCCCAGTGTAAGTCTTGCGGCCACGCTATGACCCCGCGGCTCTCGCAAGACTTACATTGGGAGCTGACCGGGGAGCTGACCGGACCGGCGCGGAGGAGAAGGGAGCTGACAGGAGCTGCAGGAGAGGTAAGTAAGAGCTTCCTGCCAGCCCCCCTCCTACACAGCCCCCTGTCTGTATTATGGCAATGTAAGTTGCCATAATACAGACATTGACTCGAGTATAAGTCGAGTTGGGGTTTTTCAGCACAAAAAAATGTGCAGAAAAACTCGAGTATATACGGTACTTATTATCCTTTTTAGCTTCTAGCTGCAGAGACAGATTCCATCATCCCATCCAGTTGGCCACCTCCCTTATAATTTTATAAAGAATTCTATTAACATATGTTGGCAAAGCAGAAAGGGGGATACAGTCCACAACATCTGTAGTGCCGAAGGTTACCTACCCCTGACCTATGTATTCAAAAACCTCTTCCTCAATCCTCCATCATTAAATATATTACAGGACCTTCTTTAATCTCCTTGTCAGTCAGAGCCTCTTTTTAATATTACTAAATCCACATGGAAAACCTTTCTTGTAATCTGCCCCACTCACCCTCTATGATTATAGCAAACAACCGGTCCATGTATTTTTTGTACTTTGTCTTTTGTAGGGTAATGCTTTTTAAAGTTGACCACATCTCTGTCAATGCTGAGCCAGAAGCTGGAGTGCCAATAGGTGACCATGTCTGAAGTGTGCAATTTACCCAATTTTCTTCGATCTCATGTAGCATTTAAGGTAGTTTAGCGAGCCACCATTTGAAGTGTGTGTGTCTCTTATAAATGGAATCTAGCCTCTGCTTTTTAGGTCTCTGCTGTCCAGACCTTGGTTCTAGTATAAATAAATATGAAACAGTGCACTCACAGAAAAAACCCAAGTGAAGACTGAAATGCTTTCTGAAATCATACCTTTTAACTTATGTATTATTATTAAAAAAATATCTATGTGCTCCTTCCTGTCTGTGTTATGTAATTACACAAGATTGCCTGGGAGATTGTGCATTTGTACAAAAATGGCATGTTAGGAGTTGGTCCTAACAGTCAGTTTGACTGGTTTTCCTGGTGAGTCACTAGTCCTTTAGAGCGTGGTTGCTGTAAAATATATTTCATGCTATTAGCCGTTAAAGGTTTCTAGCTTAAAGAAACACTCCAAGCACCATAACTACTATGGTGCGCTGGATGGGTTAGAGTTCCAGTAGTGCATTGGTACCCTGCCACAAAGTGAGTAGTTAATCTTTTTGCTAATGGTTTGCCTTCCTACCTGGGGTCCATTGGGTGCAGAGCAGGATTAACCATAAAGTGAGTCTAAGCCAGTAGTGCCCAAAAGGTAAAGCCCCAGATATTTCAGAACTACAACTCCCATGATGCTTTGTATGTCTTTGGAGTGACAAAGCACCAGGGAACTGTAGTTTTAAAACATCTGGAGATCTACCTTTTGGGCACCCATGCGCTAAGCAGCCGCCCAGGTGTTTCCATACTGGAGGCCCTGGAACCATGAATTTGCCGGCCCAATTCATCATCCCAATGTGGCAATCTTCAATCTGTCTAGGGCTCTATGTGATCTTAATCCTTCTCTTGCCTTGTGCCATTTCTTACATGTCTCCTACCTGCAGTGCATGGCTTAACTCTTTGGCTGAGAGTGATCAGCTGACTATCAGCCAATGACCAGGCCCTGGATGGCAGGACTTAGCTTAGAAAAGCTAACAGACACTCTTAGCAGGACCTAACTCTCACTTGAGGCTGGGAGCTGGGTGGAGGAAGGTTTTGGAACTCCCAGTTTAATTAAAAAACAGTGTGATTCAGAACAGGACAAGGGCAGTGCCCACATCCTACTAGAACCATAACCACTACAATGGCATCTAATAATAGGTAGGTTACTGTGCTTACACTGCCCCTGTAAGTATGGCTTAACATAAGTTGTAGATGTCTTGACATGCATCAGTAAGGTAGGAGTATTAGTTTGCAACTCATCTACCATTTTATAGTCACCCTGTAAGCCAGCATAGGAGGACTTTTCATTTGCAGAATTCTGGTGGAAATTTAAGGCATGGCCATAAAAGCTCTGCAGAGCAAAGTGAGTTTACTGAATTGCTCAACTGGCACTTTTTGGGACCCTTTCCTGGTGTGCCAAGTAGTGGAGGAATAACCTGGGCAGTGTGAAAGTTATCCTGGCTATATAGTCTTCTTCCTGAAACAGGTGTGGGATCATATACATATCATTCTTAAAATATGTTGTAATGTGAAGACATCCAAATAGCTTATAGTCTGTGTGACTAGCACAAAAGAAAATCAATTGTTAGTTTGGATTTTTAATTTCTTTTTGGCATACCATTT
Organism: Pelobates fuscus; assembly: GCF_036172605.1. Taxonomy (NCBI): domain Eukaryota; kingdom Metazoa; phylum Chordata; class Amphibia; order Anura; family Pelobatidae; genus Pelobates; species Pelobates fuscus. The sequence continues at coordinate 17,835,875 of NC_086328.1, forward strand.
ATCTGCTTCATTTAGTTCAGCTGTGCTAAAGTCTGCAGGGACCCAAGAAAAGTATCACTTTTGCCACAAAGGGGTAAAATACCATTGTTTGTGCGCAAATGGTATTTTATAGATTATCTGGAAGTGGTTTTTCATTAACTTGCAGAAGATGAAAATGTCCTAATTTCTATGAAGGCTACTGTAATTCTCACAACGTGAAAAGTGGTTGAATGGAGAAAGCTGTGTTCCCCCCTATCTTTATCTCCCATTTCCTACCGCGCTATAGCCAGACCCTTCTTACAGGTGACTGCATATATCATGCAGGGCTCTAAGTGTGTCTCTTTACAAGTATCCTGAATGCTGCTCGAGTATGGAAATTACCGACAAAAGAAATTAAGGCCAGGAACCCCATGATTAGACTAATGCATTGATCAAGTCAATTCCTCTCTGTTTCACTGCCAACACACTACATATAAAAGCGTCATTAGAGAAACTTCACTGTCTCTCGTGCTAATGGTCCATAGTTTGAGCGAGCTTTGTTGATTGACAGGCTGAGCCTTTGCCGCCTCTGTTGTCTGAAAAAGCCACATCGGATCAGCAAAAGCTTAAAGCTAGTCATAAATTATAGATATGTGTCTGTTGCTTTGATGATGTGAGACTAGTAGGTGCGTACCGCTTCCATCATACAGGGAAACACACTTTCAAGCAGCCCTTTCTCTTTGTCACCTTGCATCTGACAAAACTGCAGCAAAAACATAAATGTTCACTCTCTTTTAACAAACTGTCTGTTCACAGACTCTGCTCTACCTTATGTGTATGAGCAGTGCAAGGGTGAAATGTTTATTGAGCTGCAAAGTTTGTGTCTCGTGTCTTATTGAAGGGGGACTTAACATGCTCAAGGTTCAAGATTGCATTTGAGTATCATGCAAATTATCTTATATTCTATATATTTATTTATTTATAAAAAATATATTTTAAATTAATTTAGTCTGAATGCCAGATTATGGTTGTGGCACAACATCATATCAAGTGGCTCCAACCCCAGAACTATCTATTTTCAGAGATGAGTAATATTTACATGTAAAGCTGTATGGGTTCATAAACACCGGCGGCTCCCTTCTCTGGAACAGCCTGCCTACCCCTATCAGACTCTCATAGAAACATAGAAACATAGAATGTGATGGCAGATAAGAACCATTCGGCCCATCTAGTCTGCCTAATTTTCTAAATACTTTCATTAGTCCCTGGCACAACATCATATCAAGTGGCTCCAACCCCAGAACTATCTATTTTCAGAGATGAGTAATATTTACATGTAAAGCTGTATGGGTTCATAAACACCGGCGGCTCCCTTCTCTGGAACAGCCTGCCTACCCCTATCAGACTCTCATAGAAACATAGAAACATAGAATGTGATGGCAGATAAGAACCATTCGGCCCATCTAGTCTGCCTAATTTTCTAAATACTTTCATTAGTCCCTGGCACAACATCATATCAAGTGGCTCCAACCCCAGAACTATCTATTTTCAGAGATGAGTAATATTTACATGTAAAGCTGTATGGGTTCATAAACACCGGCGGCTCCCTTCTCTGGAACAGCCTGCCTACCCCTATCAGACTCTCATAGAAACATAGAAACATAGAATGTGATGGCAGATAAGAACCATTCGGCCCATCTAGTCTGCCTAATTTTCTAAATACTTTCATTAGTCCCTGGCCCTATCTTATAGCTAGGATAGCCTTATGCCTATCCCAAGCATGCTTAAGCTCCCTCACTGTGTTAACCTCTACCAGTTCAGCTGAAAGGCTGTTCCATATGTCCACTACCCTCTCAGTAAAGTAATACTTCCTGAGTTTAGTTTTAAACCTTTGCCCCTATAATTTAAGACTATGTCCTCTTGTAGTCTTCAATTGTTTAAGAAGTCCCTCAAACTACATCTGTTTAGAAATGCTTATGGACTCACAGAGTAACTTATCTTTACTGATCCATATCTGTCTCTCGCTCTCCTAAAGAGCCACATTCCACTCTCACCTCCAGTTCTGCTACTTTCCACCTTGTTTGGTGGCTGTCACCCTTACTGCCCTATTGTGTTTTTGTACCCCACCTCCCCTAGACTGTAAGCTTATTTGAGCAAGGTACTCATCTACCAATTGTTTCTGTGTCACTGTGTAATGGTCTAATTTATAAAAGAGACTGTTTGCGTTATCATCACTACACTGAGCTGCAGTGGTTATGTTGCTTGGAGTTCCCCTTTAAATGTCATGCTGCTTATGAGTGAAAACAAATTCTTATATGTACAACAACCATTCATTTTTCTCCCAAGAGGTGACATTTATATATGTTTTACTCATCCCACTTGGTAACAGAGGTTCAATAAATAATAACAGAAACTATCAGAATTATTCACAAAAGTGAGAATTGTTAGGAATTCAAAATTAATTTCAAAAATAGCTGACTGAAGGGCTATGTTAGCCTTCCAATTCACTTTGAATTGACTTCGTATTCTCTTCCAGTTCTATGTATCTATCTTCGGGTCTTATTCAAGATATGGGCACATGTCTCGTTGTATATCTCATTGACATGGAATGTATTCTAGATAAAGGAAATACATTTAATATTGAAAATAGACTTTGGGTGTGGCTGGTGTTTTGATGATTAATGTATTTACATTTTTTATATATATATTTTGTTTTACTTGGGTTATAAAAGGTAGTTTTTTGACTATGTCATAGAAAAGGAAACACCGTGGGCAGAAGTCAAAAGAGGATGGATTTCAATTTCTAAATCCTATTTCTAATGGGTGTAATTTAGTGGACTTAGCCGTGCCTTGGAATGTATTCATCTTGGATCATTTCTCTAGCAGACCAGACATCCATCTTTCCCCTAAGGTCCAAAAATCTGTGAGGTGACATAATTCCGCACAATTCACTCTGTGAGTGTAACTAAGACTGTCCGAATTCCCTTTGGACTGTGACCACTGCTGCAGCTCCATTGCTTTCTTAACTTCGCCTTATCTTTAAATAATGTTAACCAGAAGGGACTTGTTCAGCTCACCACCTCTTGAGTGATGTGAATTATTTATATGAATTTCATGTGCGTCCGTTAAGCAACACACAGCAAGTCAAAGTGGTCCTGTTTATTCATTGCTGCCCAGAGAACAGTAGTTTAATGTCATATTGCAAAGGGATGCGTGATGTGAACTTTATGCAGCACAAGCGGCAGAAACAAAAGATTTATTGATTTTGGGTGACTGAGTGGACTTCATACACATCTCCATAAATATATCATGACATACTCTTTCATTGCCAAATAGGATCTAGACCGGCTGTGCTGCAAGGTCAAACGCCTGCATACTGCCAATTATTTCACCCCTGACCAGGCTACCTTAATAGGTCCATCTGAAGGTGGGGGATTCTGAAATAGTATTGTAGAAAGACTTTCTTTGTGTCAATGCAATTTGTCTCTGAAGAATGTATTCACTAAACTAATCCAGCTCAGCTATTTTGGTCTAAGATTTGCAGTCATACTCTTAACTATCCACAATTCCTGCTCTAGTGAAAAGCACTTGAATTTGGTAATGTGAAACTAGTGAATAGCTAGCACATATGAAATGTATTTTAGAGCACTTATCTTAGAACAGCAGAGACGTGGTGCAATATCATGCCCTGGAGTGCCTAAGATTACTGAAAGCCTGTGTACAGGTATCCCCAGTAATTCTAGTTGTCCCTCTCTCCTTTTTGATGTTCAAGGTCTCAAGCTCTCCTCAGCAGCACCAATAGCACCTAGCATATCGCTGAGGAAAGAGGAATAGTTCTAAACACCAGTTATAATGCTGATGACAGCAACTTTATGAAAGAGCTGCTGTTGCAGCCTGGGATTGAGGTTATGTGTGAATGTTTTTGTTCTAATCCACAGCAGCTAGATTGCAGACATCTCCCCATACCTTCCAACAGGTGAGAGACTCCCAAATAAGGACTTCTGTCCTGCCGTGAAGGATATTGTACCCTATAAGTGCAATGCGAACACATCACTAGCCACGCCTGTGATTGTCAAAGCCCATTCAGACCATGGGTGGAGGGCTTCACCTTTTCCAGATGGGATCACCCCCTTTTCAGTTGGATCTTTTGCGTACTCATACCCTTTAGACCCTTTCCCCCAATTTTGAGAGGCCACTCAGTCTTTGGCAAACAAGAACAAAATAGGAAAGTTCCTTGACTTATAAGCGTAATACATAAAAAAGAGACTAAAATCAGGGCCATGTAATTCAGTATAAGAGTTATGGCCACATTTGAAATCACAATACTGAAGGTTTCATTATGTCCCCATATTCAGTTTTGTATTCTCTCTCTCACTTCAGCTTAGTCTACATTTAATATTACTTAGTTATTTCTTTGTTAGCACTCAGTTGAGAAAATGTAAAGGCCAGTTTATAAAACAAGAATTACTTTCACAAATTGCTTGTGGAGGATTCTGTATATATAAAATAATGTTATATAAGCCATTTCCCTAGTATGTTCATTTCTCTTTTTTTCTTGTATTTTATCACAAACATATAGCATAGTGATATCTAGCAGAGGCTCTCTGTAGCTTTGTTTTGATAAATTTACCCTTATAAATGAGAACATTTTTACAACATAAATCATTAAGAAATGTGGTTAAAAAAACTTTTTTTAGATAATTAATTCCCTGTTATACTTTATAATCTTCCCTTAAAGAGGTCAGTGAAGCTTAGTGATTCTGGTTCTAGAATCTTTGGTTTATCAGCAGTCCGCCAAGTAAAATTTATTGTAACGAAAATCTGACTTAACTCTATTTGCATTCAAAGTTCACATGCTTGTGTTCATTTGAAGGTTCACTGGAATTCAGAAATGGGAGCATCATATATAAAGATGTCAAAAATGGAATCTCCCATGGAGAGCTTGAAAGCAGAAAAAGAACAAAACGAATAGTAGACTTTCTGGTTTCCAAAGAATATTAACATCTCATTATTTAGACTTTCTTACATATAATTATCTTGTATTTTGTCTTGTAGACTTTTTTTTGCTCTGTTGGTTTAAACTCCTCGCAAGACTGACATCAATTTAGTGGCATTCATTAGGTTCCCAAAATGATTCTTTTTGCAATAACTAAACTAATTTTCTTCAAGACACGTACAATTTTCTAGGAAAACTTGATATAAATGATTCTTTTTCTTTCTTTTTTTTTCTCTCACAAGAATAAATGGACTAAAAGTCATTAGAAATGCAGAAAAACATGCATTGCGATATTTTGCAGGAGAATAAATGAAAATTACCTTTTTACAGGATTGTATATTGAAATATTTGTACAGCAGATATTTTTGTTTAAATTGTACAGTCAGATAAGGGCATGGCCTAACCACCATCTACATCGATGTGATGTAGTCAGGAACCATAATTACTACTTATTATTGTATCTCCAACTTATTCCACAACAGTTTATTTTTCTACATAGTAAATGTCAAATATATGATAGAATTGGTGTTCTGCTCAAATTAGCTTACAATGTGGAAGTAGTGGGGCGTAAGAACACTTTATCTAGTTAGACTTATCAAAGAATAAAAGAAATGTGTGACCTACATAAAGTGTCCATCTTCCGTCCGCAGTGATGGTGACTACAGTCACATATCTCTACCCACAAAGGTAGACTAACCAGGTAGCAGACCTCCAACCGGTCTGTGTCTGAGTAAGTTGGGTAACCAGTGTCAAAAAGTCCATCCATATTGGCAGCCTTCTTGACAAAGTTCCACATTATAACTGTGATCTATCGCAGGTCTGAGTTCCTTTCTACTCTGCGGTTTCACACCGTTTCTAAGTTTGTCCTGGTCGGGCGCATGGAGCCCTCCTAGCCGATCAGTCCGTGGAAGTCTGGTTTGGGCAGGACAGACTTGGCTTCCTGTTCACCCTATGCCACTAATAAGCACAGAGTGACTTAGACATAAGAGGGGACATGGAAGTGGAGAAAGGTGAATCTGAGATTACCCCCTCCCACACTCAAACCTACCCCCACATGACCCCACTCTTAGGGGGCCAGCGTGACACACACATCCCAACAGCAACATTTGTAACCTGTGTCTCCAGACCAGGATAGTTCCTGTCACACCCCCAAACAACGGGTATCAGCAACCTTGGTCTATCCTTTGCAGTTATATGTAAGGAAGGAGAAAATAATTGTGCAGCATGCTCACCATAAATTCAAAGGTACATAGTGTTGTAAACGGATTCACAGCTTATCATAAATATCAACAGGCATTGCACATTCCTATAATAACCTTGCCTTACACATTTTGTCTCAGCAAGACTTCTTCAGGCACTCACGGTAAGATGAAAGTACACAAAAAAAAAAAAATTAGTCCCTAGCATCCTTCAACAAAAGCCTTTATTTAAATTCCCCTTATTATGTTCAACATCATCTCCAATGATATACCACCCAGTCAAAATAGACTCCCGAGTGCCGGAATGCTACAGTGCCCCCACTTTATTAGGAGTCAGATGGTGGCTTAGAAACTTCTAGATCTCCAGCATTAGTAGTGGCAGAAGGAAGTGACACTGGGAGAACCCCAGGTAAGAAGTCAAACCTAGTATTTGCAATAGGAGAGAGGCGCCAGGACACTCCTGGCACCATAACCACTACAGTGAGCTGTAATTGTTATGATGCTTGTAATGTTCCTTTAATAAACAATAATGATTTGGAGCAATTGTCCTGAAGTTTAAGGATTCGTAATATTTTGTGATTGTCCCGTGATGGCCATCAGAAGCCACAGAACCACAGACTGATGCATAGGATTGTTTCTAGATATTGCTACTTATTGTGAGTTATTTTGCGTAAAATACTGTTTTGTTTGTGTTAAGGGATCATAGGTATCTCTTCAGAGAAAGTGTAGAGAAAAAGGCAGAATTATGCATTGAAATGAGAATATAAATTAGAATAAGCGTGTATTGTGAGCACAATGCTGTCTTGGACATCACAAAGTGAATGCAGTCCATACCATGTATGTGTGCATTCATTGTTGTGCTTCCTTTGTCCCTCTGTTGGAATTCAGCCTTTTCTCTCATACACATCTGCCAGGAACACTCATCTTATCAGTACTGCATGTACTACACATTGTGTGATGGGATATATTCAGAAACACGCTTTATATCAGTAAAACTTCTAAATATGATTTGTGGAATATTCCGCTCCTCCTTGCAAGAAATACTCTTTGTGTCAGTAGACCTCATTTTATACTAAATATATTGACAGTAGGCTATGTAAAGGAAGTCAAAGAAAGAGTTAGTGTCCACACTTGAGTTTCAGGTATAGACGTAGAACCTGGAGATCTTTAGGATTCTTTCCTGATCTCTAAGCCTAAGCTAGGATTGGTTCACACATCCCTTTCAAGTAAAGCACTGTAAACATCAACAGCAAGAAGATGGCATCATTATAAAGTGAAGAGAAAGCTAGGGGGCTGATAAATCAAGGTCCATTAACTGTAACTTCAATTTGTGTTACTGTCAGAACTGCTCACATTCCCACTAATGGACTTTAATGAAATACCTAACGTGTGTATAAGCCAAGACGGTTAACTAATTCAGGACTATGTCTGCATTTACCCTTTTCGAGTCCTAGATCTAGTATTCTTGTCCTTCTTGCCTAATCTCTGCACATGGGAGATTAGAGCATGACGCCATTTAGAATGTCAATATTTTAGAGCTCGACCCGCATGATCTTAAAATATGGGAAAAATAAATGCCTAGAGGATCTTCATCCATAATTAAAGCTCCTTGGTGGACAGATAGTAAAGTCCTCTTGAGTAAACCTGAGAAGTGACTGCCATTTTATTTACATGATCTTTTCATAACGTTGAGTGGAACGCAGATCCTACCTAGAGGAAATGGCTCTGTGTTGGGACAAGGGATCTGCTTCATGACTGAAGAATTTTATTGAAAATGAGGTTGCAAGATTTAATTCTGACCCCTTTGTATATAACTAGGTGTGCCTATTTCATAAATCCAGTGGATTTCACTGCTCCTTTGCCCGGAAGCAAATTCACAAATAGTTATTGTGGTAAAAAGGCCGCTAGTGAAGTGGTCCTTAGTTCACACCTACATCCCAGAATTTATACATTTACCAATTCTGTTTCTGAGTCTGCTGACAAAACTTGGATCTTTGGTTTGCCTTGAGGACTGTGCTGGGACACACTGCTGTAGACCGTGTATGAGTTCAAGATTTTAAGGAAGCAATGTGCAATAGACTATGAACTTTTATGTAAATCAAATAAAAAAAATATTTAAAACAAACCCAAAACTAAGAGTGTCACATCATGCCATGTTCTGCGGAGATGTCTGGCTTTGGCTTCTGGTATCCAGTACTCTTGTTACAATTCTTGTTTAGTATTTCTTGGTTTTTGGTTTTCTATTCTATGTCTGGTTTTCTTTATGCTGGGATTTCTGGGTTCATTCCTATAGTTCGTCCCTGGATTTCCCAGTCTCCAGGTTTCCTTTAAATGTTTGTTTTATTTGCCACACCCGTGTGTTTCCATCTTTCATTATGTGTCAGAGTTCCTGCAGGCAGCTGCTCAAAGCTTCTGCCCTTTCTTGCAGGTAAGTGCTATATATGTGTTCTGAATCTGTGTTTTTTTTAGCATACATTAGGCAGTGTAGGACCTGCCAGACATGGGGTACATTGGCGTTGTTGGCAGGCTTATGCAATGTATGATCATATAGTGTGATTTCCATATGTAGTACTTAGGTATTTCTCCTCTTGTTTTGCGTTTGTTATCTTGTCTTGTTTTAGTTTGTATACCCAGTCCATGTAGAGTCCTGTCCAGTCATGCCCATGTTATGTTCATGTTTTCCTCATGTCTTGTGTATATGTTCTGGGTTTAGCTTACTATCCTTCTCTGGTTCTGGGTTCTATTAATTCTGTCTTGTTTTCATGTTTGGTGCCTATCTCTAGTCTTGCCTTGTTTCTAGTACTGGATACAATCTTGCTGCAGAGCCTCCCTATTAAGCTCCTCGGAGGTCTGCTTAATTTCCATATTACCTAGTTCCTGGGATCCGCTGTAGCTGCATCAGGGTTCTGGTATGTGGCCGCGCAAACGCTGGTGCTCAACACCAGGGGGCGTGCGGTTACCCTGCACCAGGCCCTGATAGTCTATTTCCACGCTGAAGACTCCCACTTATAAATAGGCACTAAGGGGTCCCGGTTTCCGTACCGCCACCCGTGACAAGAGACTGAATAGCATTTGTATATAAGATAATGGTGATTATGAATAAAGATGTTGCTTTCAGACAGAGGTAATGTAAATTACCATGGAGTCCGTACAAAAAAAACTATTTAAAGTTTGCTCGGATTGCTTTTGTGGTCAAGATATGGCTTACTGGCTTGGCATGCAAGCCGCCTGCCAATGCTTGGCCTTGAAAGAGCACGTAGTGCCCACATGTCCTAAACCTGTTAGTACGGTATTTTTTTTCGGGATGCCTATTATCATGAATTATATAGCAACGTTGAGAATTCGATAATTCCAAACTCAAGTGATACATAATCGTTTAGTGTTTAGTGTTTCTCATTTTTAAAAGTGAAGATTCTGCTCTTTTTGCGTTCTGGACTCCAGAAGTTTATGGTTTTGTTTTTTAACACTGGTGATTTGGAAAGCCGAAACATCTATAATGGATGCGGATTTATTCCAGAAGATTGTGTTGGATAATTCTATCTGTGTGTTGGAATATCAGTTACCTTTAGGAAGATAAGGCAGAGAGAATTAATTCATCTTTGTATCTTAGAGGTTAGATGCATTGTTGGGAATTATGTGATTAAAATAGATGCACATATTAATAAGAATGTGTCCATTAAATAGATTACAATTACTTATATAGCACACATTAATATGAATGTTTAACCCCTTCAGACCAATGCTTGCTTTGCATTACTTACTGAAGCTACTTCAGTAATACCTTGAAAAGCTCAGAAATGTTTTCAGCAAATATTAACCCTAAGTCCCACAGTTTGTTTTAATTTGTATAAATTGTGATATATTATTACATATAGCCCCTTGTAGTCTCTCTGGGTATATATATGACTTCCTTGGTGCAACAGTGGTTCCAATGCAAGGTGTTCTTATTAGATCTACTTCACTATATTCCTAAAACTATAGTGCCATTTAGTCCCCTCTCCGGCAGATAAACGGTTTAACATCGCAGATGTCCCTTGACGCTTTGCCTCCTCCACTGTTATTTGGGGATTGATGGACGTAATGCACATCCGTGGTGTGCACAATGCCTCAATGCTTTCCTATCGAGATTTCACTGATGACAGATGTCCTCATGCAGAGCGTGAGGGCGTCCAGCATCAGTTAAGGGACTCGGAATCCAGGAAGTGCCTCTAGTGGCGATCTGATAGACGGCCACTAGAAACTCTCTTAGTCTTGCAAGGTAATTAGGGATCGACCGATATTGATCTTTTAGAGCCGATACCGTTAATCTGTGAACTTTCAGGCCGATAGACGATAACTTACTGATATTCTGTTCAGCCACCACTAACCAATGCTCACAAGCAGAAACGGCTGCATTGGGCAGAAAAACACATGAAGACTAATTTTCAAACAGTCCTGTTAACTGATGAGTGCTGTTACGGTATAACCCGGTATAGTGAGGCTTAATACCGGTCAAGGGATTCACCTTTTGAAGAGTGCAGCAGTTCACGATTACTCGAACCCACCGGACTGGAAACATATGATGTTCTCCTCTCCTGAAACAGGCAAAAGAATAATCCACGGTAGTAATTCCCCCCAAGTACGAGACGAGGCTCCGTATTGAGAGTAAAACAGGAATCTGGTTTATTGAGGGCTCCCTGCCCAGTATTTATGCAGTTCTCCCATCTCGTGAACACTCCCCTAGGGGACCAGATGGAAGACTGTGACACAGGACAGACAAGTACCAATGACAGACATACAGTGGTAAAACATTCCCACAATGCATCACAATTTCCTCCTCTCTATCCAGGAGATAATTGGGAAGTCATCCAATTATCTCCCAGGACAGAGGCAAATCGCCAGCTCTCCGGTGGTCGGTCATTCGGTACTTCTTCGGGATAAAACAAGGTAACACACGGGGACTGAACGGGCAAGGGAATAACCGAACAAACAGACGAATGTAGGAAGAATAAAAGCAATCCATAGACAGACGGTTCTGTCACAAGTGCCATGCAACCCTGGATGGTCCAGATGGATGGAGTAGTGGATGGTTGGTGGACGGCCACCCTGTTCCAATAAGGCTGCGACGTCAGCATGGCGGTGATGGAGTCATGTTTTGGTCCGGAATCATGGGAAGAGAGCTGGTCGGCCCCTTTAGGGTCCCCAAAGGTGTAAAGATGAACTCTGCAAAGTATGTGGAGTTTCTGACTGACCACTTTCTTCCCTGGTACAGAAGGAAGAACTATGCTTTCCTTAATAAAATCATCTTCATGCATGACAATGCACCATCTGCAAAGAATACCTCTGCATCAATGGCTGCTACGGGGATAAAAGGAGAGAAAGTCATGGTGTGGCCTCCATCCTGCCCTGATCTCTATCCTCTTGAGAACCTTTGGAGCACCCTCAAGCAAAAGATCTATGAGGGTGGGAGGCAGTTTACATCCAAACAGCAGCTCTGGGAGGCTATTCTGACATCTTGCAAATAAATTCAAGCAGAAACTGTCCAAAAATTCACAAGTTCAATGGATGCAAGACTTGTGAAGCTGCTATCAAATTAGGGGTCCTATGTTAACCCCTTAAGACCGCTGGGCGTACTATTACGTCCTTTTTAAAGCGTCTCTAAACGCCGCAGGACGTAATAGTACGCCCTCCGGTTTTTATTTACTTACCCGGTCGTCGGCGATCCCACGCCGGCGATCGCGGTTGGGGGGACTCCCAGGGAGCCCCCCGCGGCACCTCCGTCCTCTTCAGCCCCCCCGGGCCATGTGAGAGTGAGGTCCTTGCGAGGACCTCACAATCACATGGCCGGGATAGCTGGCTGGTGCATTGCCAGCAGGGGGACTAACTGTAATGACAGTCCCCCTGCTGGCTGAAAATCAAATTAAAATAATTAAAATAAGTGTAAAAAAAATAAATATATATATATATATATATATACTTAGATCATATATATATTATATATATATATGATCTAAGTATATATATACACATATGCACACATACACATACACTGTCTAGGTGTATTTTAATATTAATATATATATAATTATATATATATATATATTATCAAATTACACGTAAACTGATACTGATTAAATATATATATAATTATTGTTATATATATATTTATATATAATATAAAAAATAAATATGTAAATACGTAAAAAAATAAAATAAAAAAAATAATTACAAATAAAATATTAAAAAATATATAGATGTGTTTTATTTCGTTCTAACTGTATTGTGATATTAATATATATATATTTATATCAAAATACACGTAGAACGAAATAATATATATCTATATACATAAATATATACGTATATATCACTATACAGGGAGTGCAGAATTATTAGGCAAGTTGTATTTTTTTTTTTTTTAATTCAATGTTTATTGAAATTTTTTTTCTTTTATAAGGGGGGGAAGGGGGTGGGGATACAGAAAGAAAAAGGGAAGTAGGGGTAGGGGTAACGGGGATCACAATAATGCAACACGACATGCGCTGCAGCTTAGTGTTGCAGATGAATACACGATACAGTGAGCAGAACAGACCATGCAAAATACTTGGTACATAATACATAGTATGTGGGTTACATTGTATACACATACAGAACACCACCCTGTTTGCAGTGACTGGGACATAACCAATGGTACTTGGGGCACAGTTTTTACCGTGCTACATTTTGTGCCTTGATTGTACATTTGTTGTTCGAGTGTAGAGGTATAGAGGTGGAACGTGGGTTTTAACGTATGGGTGCCCTTGTGAGCGGAACGCGATGTCTCATAGACTCAATATCCATTTTGGGTATTTACTTTGATTTGAGTTCTAAAATTGTGGTGCTACTTTAGCTATTGAGCTCATAGTCCTAGGCTGAGACTGAGGATATTAAGCTGTTAAGGGGCTTTCCTTGGTGGGCCGGGGGAGGTGACTGCGTATGTTGTCTTTCCCAGTATGTGACCCATGGGGCCCAGGTTGTGAAGAGACGTATCTTGTATGCTGCCATTTGGACGGATAAACATTCATGGGTGTAGAACTGGTGAATTTTGGCCAGGAGTAGAGCCTTGGAGGGGCAGTGTGTTTGCTTCCAGTGATTCGCAATTAAGTTTCTCACCGCTAATGCCGTGAGTGCCATGATAGTCTTAACTCGTTTCGGTACCAAAGTGGGATATGATAAAAATATGCCTGTATGTATGTCTAGGGGTGGCACAGTAATGCCTATGGTTTGCAGTGTGGTTTGTGCCGCCTGCCAAAGCGGGCGAATACGGGGGCACGACCACCAAATGTGGATCATTGTGCCAATTTCTGTTCCACACCTCCAGCAGTGTGGGGGGACCGTTGGGTACATTTTGTGAAGTCTCTGGGGCGTTAGATACCACCTATACACCAATTTTTTATGCGCTTCAATATGAGAGTAGCACTGTGTGAGCCCCTTGAGTGCATTGAGAGACTCCAGTATTTCCTTATCAGAGGTCGTATCACATTCTGTGAGCCATTGTGTCACAAATGCAGGGGATGGAGGCGGTGAGGTTCGCAATAGGGTTTTGTAGCATGAGGCAAGAGATTTAGGTTTGGAAGGGGCCCGCCAGCATCTATCGTACAAAGCCTCCAGGTCCATCATGGCTGGATTGTAGATTGCAATATCATGTGTGACATGGGTGGATATAATGCTCTGGAGCTGCATATACAAGAACACTGATGATTTAGGCAGGTGATATTCCTTTTGTAGGTCTGGAAAGGATTTGATATGGTTCATATGAAGGACTTGTTTAAGGGTGGTGATACCCAGCTTGACCCAGGAGTGCAGTGAGAGCCAAGGTGAAACCGCCTGCAGGGCCGTCAGCGGGGAGCGTGGGTGATATTTATGAGGTGCAAGTTGTTTTTGGCGTATCGCATCCCAGTGATGTAGGGTCAGTACAGTAGTTGGGAAAAGTGTTGCGTCTTTGGGGCGTAATGATTGTGGAGTCCAGAAGACGTTTACCAGCGATGTGCCGGCAAGTTGGTCAACTTCCATGTCTACCCATTGGAAAACTCCTTTCGATGTGTGGAGTTTCACTGCCGCCTCTAAAATGGCCGCTTTGTAATATAGGCCCACCCCACCCTCCCTGTGGTGATTCTGGAGGAAACGTTGGGAAATTCTTGGTCTGTGGGCATCCCATATGTAAGAGGATAGCACTTTTTGGAGTGATTTAAAGAACAGTGGTGGGGCCCGCAGGTGTAAGAGGCGGAAAACGTACAGCAATTTGAGGGGAAGCCTGCATTGGAAACTTGAGCCGTCGGGGCATTGTAGAGTGCCATGATGCCAGAGATTATGGGTGTAGTAAAGCCAAACACTCGCAAGACATGTTGCATATAGTTCCAGTTAAGCCTGTCAAAGGCCTTCTCCGCATCCAGTGCTAAGAGAAGGCCCTGTCCACCTTTGGCGTGTGAGTGAGACAGGATGTTCAGGATTTTTCTGGTGTTGTCAGAGCCTTGCCTCGTTTTGACAAAGCCCGACTGGTCATTGTGTATTAATGTGGGGAGAATGGCAGACAGTCGATTGGCCATCAGTTTAGCGTAAAGTTTGACGTCTACATTCAATAACGATATGGGTCTAAAATTTTGGCATTGTGTTGGAGACTTGCCTGGTTTTGAAAGAGTGGAGATGTGGGCTTTCAACATTTCAGGGGGTAAAGTTCCCTGCGAGTAGCATTGGTTGAATAGTGTGGATAGGTGTGGTGAGAGGGTGGAGGCAAAGGTCTGGTAGTATAAGTTGGTGTAGCCGTCTGGGCCAGGTGCTTTATGCTTGGGAAGCTGCTTGATTGTTTTGTCTAATTCTCGGGCAGTAAATGGAGTGGTAAGAGAAGATATGTCTTCTGGGGAAAGTTTGGGTAAATCGGTCTGTGCTAAGAAGTCAAGGATGTCTTGTGTGACTGGCGGTGCTATCTTGGGGCCGTCCTTAAGGTTATAGAGTGTGCTATAGTAAGTCGCAAATGCATCAACTATGTTTTGGGGGTCAGTGAGTTTTTGTTTTGTAGCCGTGGTGATGTATGCTATCCTGGAATGGGCTGTGCATGCTTTAAGTCGTGCGGCTAACAGTGCACCCGCTCTGTTCCCCTGCGAGAAGAAATTATGTTTGTAGCGTTGCAAGATGTGGGTGGTGTGAGCTTGTTCCATGTTTCTGAGTTCGGTGTGCAGTGCAGAGAGTTCTTGACGCAGTGTTTGCGTGGGATGCGTTTTATTTTTGTGCGTGAGGTCAGTAATCTTAGCAATGAGAGCGGAATAATTTTTAAGTCTTTGTTTTTTAGCGTGGCTCCCTGCTCTAATCAGGAGGCCTCTTATTACCGCCTTATGTGCTAACCAGACAGTGGTCATGTCTACGTCAGGGGTTAGGTTCGTTTTAAAGTAGTCAGCAAGGTCCACCTTGAGTTGGTCTACAATTTTAGGGTCTCGTAGCAGGGAGTCATTTAGCCGCCATGTTCCTTTGCCCGCAACGGAACACTTTTCTGATAAAGTTAGGGTTATAGGGGCATGGTCTGACCAAGTTACAAGACCTATAGACGTCTTCCGGACTGCCTGCATTAGCGTGGTTGGGACTAAAAACCTGTCGATTCTAGTGTATGTATTATGTGCCAGGGAATGGAAGGTGTAATCCCTCTCTAACGAGTGGAGGACCCTCCATGGATCTAGGAAATTGTGTTGGAGAATTTGATCGCATAGCAACGACGAAGTTTTATGTGATTTGCGTGCGGCTGCGTTGGTCAGTTTATCGGTAGATGTAGAGTCTAGAGAGCAGTCCAGGAGGAAGTTGGTGTCTCCTCCGATTACCATAGTCCCAAATCTGTATGCGCTCGCTAGGGCAAAGATTTTGTCCATAAATTCCACTTGGTTAGTGTGTGGGCCATAAATGTTAATAAGTGTATATGGTTCATTGTTTAAATAGCACTGGAGTATCAGATATCTACCATGTTTGTCTCCTGTTTTCTTGAGTAGTGAGAAGGCTACCCCTTTCCCTATCAGAATCGATACTCCTCATTTTTTTTTTTTGTAACATGAATGAAAATCGTGGGGGTATGCAGTAGAACAGAATTTGGGTCGATTGCCCCATTTAAAATGGGTCTCCTGGAAGAAGGCGACCTGAGCTTTGTGTTTCCTTGCTTCGTCCAATGCTAATCTCCGCTTATGCGGTGAATTTAGGCCTTTCGTGTTCAGGGATAAGACATTAAGTGTCATTAAAATGTAGGAGCGATTGCTGTAACAATGAATAATGGGGATAGAGTCGCCCGCGGGGAGCGATCGGTATTCCTGAAACAAATCGTAGTACAGTGTGAGTTTCCCTGTGAAATGCGTTAAGGTTGGGCAGTGTGAGGGTCACGTCGCCCTCTGGTGGTCGACCTTGACAAGTGTAACCTGTGCTGGCAGTGTATGTTTGCCAACGTAGCAGAAAAAATCTGTTACTCATAGTTGTAGAAGCAGTCGTTATTAGCGCATTGCATGGTTGTGGAACATTTTTATCAACGTGCATTATTTGTCTGTGGAGAGGGAAGTAGGGAAGGAGGTAACAGAAACAGATCAGGTATGGAAACATACCAGTATCAAAAACTATGTACAAAAAGCCGCCGGTTGGGATGCCCTGGGGCATAGGCGGTGTTGGAAATGCTCTGTTGAGCCTAGTGGGGTGGCGGGAGTTGACAGGTCATACAACCCTGGTTTGATAAACAATGTGGGACATTCACCGTGCTTATAACCAAAAAAAAAAAAATTTACTTTTTTTTCTCTTTTTTTCCCCCTTTTTTTTTCTTTTTGATATTTATTATTGTATTTATTTTTTTTTTTTTTCTTTTTTGTCCATTTATTTATTTTTTTTATTTTTTATTTATTTAAAAATCTTTTTTTTTTTTTTCTTTCTTTCCCTTTAGATCGTGTGTTCTGGGTAGGGTGATAAGTAATGGCTCTGCTGTAGGTAAAGGTGATCACATGGACGGTGCGGACCAGGGAGTGGTGCGGTGTAAACTCGCTGATCACTCTGAGTGGTCTCTCTCGGTATAGAGTGTGGTGCCAGTCTGCGTGGTGTGCATGCTGGCTTCCAAGATCCCTTGGTTGCAGCGTGCTATAAACTCGCTAAACATCAGCGGAACATGGGGCGTATACAAATACATCAAGCAATGTATGTTAGGGATTCCTAAAGATTGCTAAAAAATCTAACCCCTCCTTATCCGGTGCGTCGCCGCCATGGCTGGGCCCAGGCCAAGGGCCCCGGCACGGCAGCAAGGCTCAGCGTCAGATATTTTCCAAGAAACATATTTATACATTTATAAATAAAGCATTTACGAGATGAGAAGAGTGAGGGACATATGCAGATACATCAGGCAATATACTTTGGGGAGACCTGGAGACTGCCCAGGAATCCAACCCCACCATGCTTAGTGTGTCACCGCCATGGCTGGGCCCAGGCCAAGGGCCCCGGCACGGCAGCAAGGCTCAGCGTCAGATATTTTCCCAGAAACATATTTATACATTTATAACTAAAGCATTTACGAGATGAGAAGAGTGAGGGACATATTCAGATACATCAGGCAATATACTTTGGGGAGACCTGGAGATTGCCCAGGAATCCGACCCCACCATGCTTAGTGCGTCGCCATCATGGCCGGGCCCAGGTCAAGGGCCTCAGCATGTCAGCAAGGCTCAGCCTCAGATACCCTCCCAGAAACGGTGAAAAATAAAGCATTGGTGAAATGAAAAATTGGCCCACAATAAGACACGTAATCAAAGGTTGTTAGGGAACTGTGCGGTCCATGACCCTAGAGGGTATGTGCACCGGGCTAGCACGCCCGACTATGGTAGGAAAAAGAGGGTCTGTTCATTTCACTTATCTGCCGACACCATGTTCCAGTCCACTGAGACTTTCCTCGGGGACCGCGATCTCTGCGGTTTCGCTTGGGCAGCCTGTCCAGGCGGTTGTGAGAGGGTGATGTTCCAGTCTTTCAGCAGCTTCATACCCTCTTTGACGGAGGTGATGTGGCGATCAGCTCCATTGCGGCGGATGGTCAGGCGGGCCGGGAACCCCCATCTATAGAGGACGTTGGCGTCTCTCAGGGATTTGGTGATGCAGGCCAGCTCTTTTCGCTTCATCAAAGTTGTGGCAGACAAATCTGTAAAGAGGTGCAAGTCTGCAAATCCTTCTAGCGGAGACTTTATAATTCTTGCAGCTCGCATCACTTTATCTTTGCTGGTATAGTAATGGAATTTAGCGATGGCATCTCTGGGGACCGAGGTCGGGAGAGATTTCGGCCTCAGGAGACGATGTATGCGGTCAAGTAGGCAGTCCTGGAGTGTCAGTTCAGGAACTAAGGCCTGAAAGAGGCGGACAGCGTAGGCTGGCAGGTCTTGAGGGAGGACCTCTTCAGGGATACCGCGGAGGCGAATATTGCTGCGTCTATCCCGATCCTCATGGTCCGCAACTTTATCAGTGAGAGAGCCTAATCTGGCCTCCAGTTCCGCATAGGCGTCCGCCAGGGTGTTATGGGCAGAGATGAGTTCCTCCGTCTTGTCTTCGAGGTGCGCCGTTCTATCACCGAGCGCCTGGATTTCGTTTTTTATGTCCTTTGACATTCTTGTCATGTCGGCTTGTAGGGATGTCTGCAGGGCTTTAACCCCTTAAGGACACATGACATGTGTGACATGTCATGATTCCCTTTTATTCCACAAGTTTGGTCCTTAAGGGGTTAAGCATCTTGTGGATGGAGAGATCGGTTGCGGGCGTCGCCGCTGGTTCCGATATCGAGGTAAGATCACTATGGTCTGAGTATTCGGAGGGCGAATTTGGCGCGCCGGTGCCATCTTGGGCCTTTGCGTGTGGCGGTGTCAGCGCCGAAACTTGCAGTGCCGTCTGCTTGTGCTTTATTTTCTTGGCTGATTTGGATGCCATGGTGCTCACGGGCAGTGCTGTAAGTCGTGTGCGGGAATTTGAGGTGCCCACTGCTTGTTAAATCGCTGTGCAGGGTTGTTGTCTCACGGAGCTAACAGCTCATGCGACCGTCCTGTTGAGCTGTCAGGCCACGCCCCCTAGGCAAGTTGTATTTTTGAGGATTAATTTTATTAATGAACAACAACCATGTTCTCAATGAACCCAAAAAACTCATTAATATCAAAGCTGAATATTTGTGGAAGTAGTTTTTAGTTTGTTTTTAGTTATAGCTATTTTAGGGGGATATCTGTGTGTGCAGGTGACTATTACTGTGCATAATTATTAGGCAACTTAACAAAAAACAAATATATACCCATTTAAATTATTTATTTTTACCAGTGAAACCAATATAACACCTCAACATTCACAAATATACATTTCTGACATTCAAAAACAAATCAGTGACCAATATAGCCACCTTTCTTTGCAAGGACACTCAAAAGCCTGCCATCCATGGATTCTGTCAGTGTTTTGATCTGTTCACCATCAACATTGCGTGCAGAAGCAACCACAGCCTCCCAGACACTGTTCAGAGAGGTGTACTGTTTTCCCTCCTTGTAAATCTCACATTTGATGATGGACCACAGGTTCTCAATGGGGTTCAGATCAGGTGAACAAGGAGGCCATGTCATTAGATTTTCTTCTTTTATACCCTTTCTTGCCAGCCACGCTGTGGAGTACTTGGACGCATGTGATGGAGCATTGTCCTGCATGAAAATCATGTTTTTCTTGAAGGATGCAGACTTCTTCCTGTACCACTGCTTGAAGAAGGTGTCTTCCAGAAACTGGCAGTAGGACTGGGAGTTGAGCTTGACTCCATCCTCAACCCGAAAAGGCCCCACAGGCTCATCTTTGATGATACCAGCCCAAACCAGTACTCCACCTCCACCTTGCTGGCGTCTGAGTCGGACTGGAGCTCTCTGCCCTTTACCAATCCAGCCACGGGCCCATCCATCTGGCCCATCAAGACTCACTCTCATTTCATCAGTCCATAAAACCTTAGAAAAATCAGTCTTAAGATATTTCTTGGCCCAGTCTTGACGTTTCAGCTTGTGTGTCTTGTTCAGTGGTGGTCGTCTTTCAGCCTTTCTTACCTTGGCCATGTCTCTGAGTATTGCACACCTTGTGCTTTTGGCCACTCCAGTGATGTTGCAGCTCTGAAATATGGCCAAACTGGTGGCTAGTGGCATCTTGGCAGCTGCACGCTTGACTTTTCTCAGTTCATGGGCAGTTATTTTGCGCCTTGGTTTTTCCACACGCTTCTTGCGACCCTGTTGACTATTTTGAATGGAACGCTTGATTGTTCGATGATCACGCTTCAGAAGCTTTGCAATTTTAAGAGTGCTGCATCCCTCTGCAAGATATCTCACTATATTTGACTTTTCTGAGCCTGTCAAGTCCTTCTTTTGACCCATTTTGCCAAAGGAAAGGAAGTTGCCTAATAATTATGCACACCTGATATAGGGTGTTGATGTCATTAGACCACACCCCTTCTCATTACAGAGATGCACATCACCTAATATGCTTAATTGGTAGTAGGCTTTCGAGCCTATACAGCTTGGAGTAAGACAACATGCATAAAGAGGATGATGTGGTCAAAATACTCATTTGCCTAATAATTCTGCACTCCCTGTATATATACCTATATATAAATAAAAAAATAAAAAATAATTATATATATATACACACATATGTGTATATATACATATATTAATTCTACACATATATTTTTTTAATAATTTTACATAATTAGGTATCCTAATTAATTACAATTAGCGGGACCTGCCTGACAACCCATGCCGAAAGTATAGGGAATTTAATTTGCTAGCACTATATTTAACCCTATAACTTTCCAAGACACCATAAAACCTGTACATGGGGGGTACTGTTTTACTAGGGAGACTTCGCTGAACACAAATATTAGTGTTTCAAAACAGTAAAGTGTATTACAACGATGATATCGCCAGTAAAAGTGACGGTTTTTGCATTTTTCACGCACAAACAGCACTTATACGGACGATATTATTGCTGCAATACTTTTTACTCTTTTGAAACACAAATATTTGTGTTCAGCGAAGTCTCCCGAGTACAACAGTACCCCTCATGTACAGGTTTTATGGTGTTTTCAAAAATTACAGCGTCAAATATAAGGCTTGTGTTTCATTTAAATCACATTAAAATTCGCCAGATTGCTTACGTTGCCTTTATGACCCTATGGTAGCCCAAGAATGAAAATTACCCCTATAATGGCATACTATTTGCAAAAGTAGACAACCCAAGGTATTGCAAATGGGGTATGTCCAGTCTTTTTTAGTAGCCACTTAGTCACAAACACTGGCCAAAATTGGCGTTTTTTGCATTTTTCACACACAAACAAATACTAACACTAACTTTGCCCAGTGTTTGTGACCAAATGGCTACTAAAAAAGACTGTACATACCCCATTTGCAATACCTTGGGTCGTCTACTATTGCAAATGGTATGCCATTATGGGTGTAAATTTATTTCCTGGGCTACTATACAGTCTCAAAGGCAACGTAACCAATCTGGCGAATTTCAATTTCAAATGTAACACGCTATATTTGACCCTGTAACTTCCCAAAACACCATAAAACCTGTACATAGGGGGTACTGTTTTACACGTGAGACTTTGCTGAATACAAATATGTGTATTTTATTGCAGTAAAAGCAAAAAGTATTATGACATTGACAGTTAAAATGTCATGTAGAACTAAAAAAATAAAAATCTTATTTTCTCCCATTTTTTTTTCATATTAAATTATGTTTCATAGCTAAATATTTGATATTAAATGAAAGCCCTGTTTCCCCTGAATAAAATTATATATAATAAGGGGGGTGCATTTAATATGAAAGAGGTGAATTATGGTTGGACAGACATATACTGCAAATGCCAGGTTTTGTTTACATATTGTTTCGTTCACAACTTGTACATTTGGCTGCGGTCTTAAGGGGTTAAAATGTTAAAACGTGACCTGTTAAAATGTTTAAAAAGTTAAGGGGGCGGAGCCAAGCAACAGACACGAGCGGTCGCATGCCTTAGGAGCTCCGACCAAAACAGCTAGAAAAGGCGAGATTTTGCGGCACAATAGCTCGGAAAACGAGGGACAATTACCGACAACAACCATGGGTCGTAAGACCAAGAAACAGAGAGCAGACGGACCGTCGGGCGGCAGAAACATCGAGGAATTTCTCCGCCGGGCGCAGGGAGCCTGTGGGCCCAAGATGGCCGCCGACATAGAGGGGTACTCTGACTCATCCGACGAGATTCTGCAAAGCCGAGGAGCGGCGGACCTACTACCCCCGCTGCAAACATACTCGGTCCCAAGGAATCCGGGCCAGATGCCGGTAACAGCGGCCACACTGAAGGAGATGCTGAATGACCTCCAGACAACACTGCAGGCAGATGTGGCTGCACTCCGGACCGACCTCACAGGCATGGTTGGGCGCCTGACAACGCAGGAGGCAAAGACCGACAGCCACGCACAGAAAATAGAAGCCCTGGAATCTGAGGTGCAAGCGATGAAACTACAACACGCCACCCTGGCGCAACGCTTCGCACAGACAGAAGACGCCAGGCGCCGCGCTAACCTGAAGGTACGCGGACTGACGGAGGAGATCCCGAACACGGAGCTCCCACACCTTATGAGACGGCTGGTGGGGACTCTCCTGCCGCCTAAACAGGCGAAGAACATCTCCTTTGAAGGCGTATTCCGGGTCCCGAAGCCACGGGGGGCACCGGCGTCGGCCACCAGAGACGTGGTGGCGCGCTTTACCAGCCTCAGAGATAAATCAGCGGTACAGGCCGCGTTAAGAGGGGCCATGCCACTCCTCTTTGAAAACATGCAGCTCACCTTCTATGCCGACCTCACTGGGGACACAATGCAGTGGAGGAGATCCCTACAGCCCCTCACGGCACGGCTCAGGGCCAAAGAGATCAGCTACAGATGGAGATCGCCTCGGATGTTGCAATTCCAACATGGAGGCATCACCCACACGATCCAGGGCATGCACCAAGCAGCTGAAGTAATGGAGACCCTGGGCCTCTCAGGAGACATCATGCTGCAACCTGCGCCGGGAGAGACCACAGCGCCGCAACGCACGAGAGCCCCGGTGCAGCCGGCCCCACCGAAAGACCCGAACACTAGCCTCTACACTAAGGCACTAGCCACGACCTGATGTGAAGCGCACACACCTTGAACAAGGGGAAGCCTGCTGCCACCAGAATGGCCCCCCATGGCGCGGCTAATGCCGCACAAAGAACTGCTGCCCATCCCACGTTGTATTTTTCTCCCATATGTTTTCAATTTTCCCTTACTCCCCTTTTCTTCTGGCTACAATAGAGCGTAGGCTCCCATCGACCGTAGAAACCGACAATACCTACCTAACGCCCTCATAGACCGAAGGAGACTTATACATAGCACACTCTCACAGATCTAGCAGAGAGCCCACAGTCATAATGGCTCCAAACCCCCCCCACCTCTGCACCATATGCAGCGGTGTAACACATAAGGCCATTAGCCCGACGACCTCTAGATCCATACAATATTAAAGAGCAGACCTTGGACTATGGCCTCCCCACTAGCCCACACGACAGCCCACAACACAGGATGACCACGGAACAGAACGGCACCAATGAGACAGCCTCAAGAGACACATTAGACCTTAACTGGCTCCACGGCCTTCGTTATGGAGCATCCATCCACTACCTCAGGGGAACATACTCACAGACGAAGTACACTCATAGAGGGAATAGCCCCCCCACCGACAAACAACGCAGGGGCCGTGGACCACACTTAGCCCAGAGCACATATACCAGACGTAAGCGATTTCTTTAACACATAAAACCCCCGACTCACCAGGTTACCGACTGTACTACCCCTAGTTGGAAGGACTAATACCAGAATATGCGTGTTTATATTGCAATGTTTGTACCGCTATAATTTGCCCTTCTCTGTCTTATGAGTGAAGGGAATAAATAAAGAATTTAAAAAAAAAAAAAAAAAAAAAAGTTAAAATGTTGTTATAAGTTTGATTGAAATAGCTTTTGATTTCAGTAAATATGCTGTAAACACAAGTGACAATTTTCAGTTCTTTACAACCTATAAAGTGTTTTGAAATGTACTGTGCGTAATAATTTGGAACCGTGCATTGTAAGTTTTTTATGTTTAAAAAAAATACTGTTATCATTAGGAGGTTTGTTCAATAACATTTGAATTGCACTCTTAATAGTTGATAACATGAGAATTATGCTGACTGTTATTTACATCAATTATTTAGGTAAATGAGAAAAATATAATTTGCATAATAATTTGGAACAGGTGTATAATGAATGCAGTGTATGTTTGTGTAGTGTGTGTATATAATGAATGCAGTGTGTATTTGTGTAGTGTGTGTATATAATGAATGCAGTGTGTATTTGTGTAGTGTGTGTATATAATGAATGCAGTGTGTATTTGTGTAGTGTGTGTATATAATGAATGCAGTGTGTATTTGTGTAGTGTGTGTATATAATGAATGCAGTGTGTATTTGTGTAGTGTGTGTATATAATGAATGCAGAGTGTGATTGTTTGTGTAGGTATGTTATTGTTAAGTGTGTATAATTGGAGGTTTGGGGGGCATTTTTAGTTATGTAACTTTAAAAAAAAAAAAAATATTTAATTGTTCTTCATATTTGTAGTTAGCCATTCTTTTTAGTTAGCAGGAGTTGCAAACATCCTCAACAATATTTTTTGTTCAGAACCATGACAGGAATGCAGGGAGCCATGGCACTTAAACATTAAAAACACACTGGCTCCTAATTTGTATTGAGTGTGTCTTTTTTTTTTTTATTAGCCAATGTAGAATTATTTAAAAAAAAAATTTTTTTGAATTTTTATAAAATTATGTTTTAGTCCCCCCTCCCTGCTTCTTACTTGGTCAGGGAGGGGAACCATGGCATTCCCTGGTGGTCCGGTGGCATGGACTGTGCAGAGGGGGCCCAGCACACTTTTACTTACCTTCCCAGCAGCTCCCCTGTCTAAATCTCATGGGAATAAGATTTAGACAGGGGAGCTGCTGGGAGGGTAAGTAAGAGTGTGCTGGGCCCCCAGGACCGCCGCGGATCCTCCAGGACCCTGATGGCGGCCCTGGTCTGCATTATTGGCAATATCGGAATCGGTATTGGCCGATACCGGTATTGCTGAAAATGCTGAATATCGGCCAGTAATATCGGCCAGACCGATAATCGGTCGATCCATAAAGGTAATCATTGCAGTTTCTCTAAATGTTTTACATTGCAGGACTAAGTGGGACAGTGACACTGTACCCAGACAGCTTCAATGGGCTAAAGTGATCTGGGTGCCTATAGTGACCCTTTAATGATGAGCAGCAGATTTATAAAAATAGTGGTCATGAAAATGAAGTTACTATTATGTTATTTTAAACTGGCAGTTGTTAAGCCTGGTCGGTACTTTTGTTAACAAGGAAAATAATTAAGGGAACATTTTAAATACTCCATCAAGGCCATTAAATACTCTCCCTGGAAGATGGAGGGATAATTGAAACAGATTTTAATGACACTGAAAGGTCCGATGCTGGCCACTGACCTTCTTCACAGTATCTGTCCTGAACACGTTTTAATATATGTTCTAACATTGTCAGTGAACTTTTACAAGTTATTGAATAAACTCAGAATGTTCTCTAAGTATTTAAACATTAACATTGTGTTAAAAGGGGATGGAATTTTATTTCATCAGAAGTCTAAAGATTAACAATCATGAAATATGAGTTAATTTTATAAAGATAAGTTCAATACAAGGAGTTGGCAACCTATGGCACGCATGCTGACAGACCCAAAGAGGCTGGCCTGACAGGGGTCCCAGTGTAACCAGAAGAAAGCAGCACTTGGAGGGGGACGGGGGCAGCATTTTGCCGCCATGCTCTTCCCCAGATTGCCTGACTCTACTTCAAATTTCTGCTATTGCCGACCAAACGGCACAATAACATTATTGTGAATATGTGTAGTAGTGTGTATATAACAGTATGTGTGTAGCATTGTGTATTTAACTGTGCGTAGATCTGGTAGTGTGTATTGGAACAATGTACATATCTGGCAGCGTATTTAGGGGTCTGTTTATGTGTATTCCATGAACGCGTGTGCTTTGATTACCAGTATGTCTGAGTGTCTCAATCTGGGAGGGTGTGAGACATATGTACACAAAGCCCCACAAGAAACACACAAATACTACAAAGAATATGACAGACCGCTTACTTACACAATAAGTTACATACAAATACAGTGTACATACATGCACATAAAACCCCACAAAGCAGCTACACATAACACCCATACATAACACATGCAGAATAGGGCAATATACACAAAGACAAAGTCTTCTTTTGCTACACTAATAACATCTGACCTATACCCCTATTTCCAGAGCTGGATGTGTGACAAGATTTGGAATATTTTTCCAAAATCATGACAAAGGCAATAAAAATGATGAATTGTTGCTCTTAAAGTGGAACTGTCACAGTCTCCTGACGGTGACATTGCCTCTGGTGGTTAGATGGCTGGAGGGTGCAGGGAATGGTAAGTTTAACTTACCTGAACCAGTTACTTGCGAGCGCCTCCATCCTCTTCCAGTCGTTTCTATTCTGCTTCTGGCGCTTCAGGGCCTGGAGACAACGTCCCTGCTGTACTCTTGCGCATGTGCATGACGGCTGGGGTGTTGACAAATCTAGACGGTGGTAGCTCCACCCAGTGTCTAGAAGTCAGGCATAGGAAAAATAAGACAAAGTAGTCCTTATTCTGTCTAAGTATATCTTTTTACGGAGCTGAAATCTCAGTGAAATTCTAACACTGTCAATATTAGTATTTCATAAAGAGTTTATCTATATTAAAACCTCATTTTGCAGTTGGGGGTGACAGTGCCACTTTAACCCCTTAAGGACCAAACTTCTGGAATAAAAGGGAATCATGACATGTCACACATGTCGTGTGTCCTTAAGGGGTTAAATCACTACCTGTCTTGCAAATATGGTGTGGTGACATTTTGCAGGTCTAATGCTATCTATACATTTGGCTAGCCAAATTGCTTGTAAATGTCTGGAATGTAACATATAGAATTTAATGGTAAAAGATTAAGTGATTAATTTTACTGTGGGAGAACATAGAAACATATATGATAGATTTAGCAAATGACATCACAATCCAGATCATTCCTGGCACAGTCAGGGCACACATTCCATTGGACAAGCAGAGTCAGAAACATTCTCTTTCTTCTCCTATATTATTTCTCAGGTTCAAACAGCAGATAGATTGATTGCCAGGGAGTCAAGATGGAGGACCCCAGTTCCAGGTTAAAGGGACACTCGAGCCACTGTAACTGCTTTATCTCTCTGAAGTGGTTATAGTGTCTAAGTTTAAGTAAGCATTTGTCTGATTGATAGATCCATTTTAAAAAAGATCTAACATTTTATTTCCTAATTTATGGAATGATTGCATTGTACATATTGAAAAGCTGTATAGATCATATAAAAAAAAAATCTCAGAATGATACCAACAAAGATACGTTTAGGGTTAAAATATGATTTCTACGAGAAAGAGGAGGGAAAAAAATCAAACTCTTTCTTTTTTTTTTTTTTTTGGCTTTATGTATTCAGATATATTTTGGAATGGGGTGTTTATTTGTAAAAATGTAGATGTATATTCTGTACTTAATCAGAATAAAATGAAAGGCTGAAATCTGATTACCTATAATAATGAGATTAAACTGCTGTAATGAAGAATTTATGCAAATGTTATTTACATGATATATGGAAATTTCACACAGCACACAAGCTGATTTAAGGCTATTACTGAATATCATTGAAATGATATTTTTTTTCCACTTGCCCTGAAAGCTTAAAATATCCATAAAATTTGCAGTTGTAAAGTATTAAAGAGAGAGATGTAAAAATTTATTTTTCAAAGTTTCCAAACCATACTCTTAGACTATGTTGATTTAAAAAGAGAAATGCATGGATGCAAAGGTCCAAATCCAGTGACTGGTTTAGTTCATTTAATCCTTAATGATACACGGAAGTTGGTCTGACTGCTCCCCGTATTCATTATTTTCTGTGTTCATTATTCTCCCTGTCTCTACGTTTCCTTTTTCTTTGTGGGGGCAAAAACCACAGGAGCCAATGCTAGAGGAACATGCTTCACTCAACCTTTTTTCATAAAACACATTTCCTTTTAAACGTGTAGTTCAGATTAAGCAGGTGAAATCTGTTTAGCCAGGGCACACATTTCATTGGAGGAAGAGAAACAGAAAAAAACATGTCTGTCTCTTCTCTGTTAAGGCATGGCTTATGAAATTGATTGACTAACAAGGAGCCAAAATGGAGGCACTCAATTCCAGGATACAGCTACATACAGCGGTGTGGATTTCTACATTTAATTTTATTTCTCAGACCTCACATACATGTATTTGCAAAAGGTACACTCTGGGCACCATAACAACATTATCATCCCAGCTGGTCTTACCTTAAAGTGGCCCTGTCACGTCAAACTTGTCTTTCTCTCTTAGCTTACCAAAGGAAGTTCAGCTTGCCTTAAGCTCCGCTCTTTGTTAAGATTGTCAAGCATGGGAAAAATACATAAGACAAAGCAATGGATCAGAAATGAAGAACAGATTCTGAAAGAGGAAGAGAAGAGGAAACAATAGGAAGACGGTACGTTTGAGGTGACCGCCACTTTAAGGACACAAACAGTTCAAGCTCAAACTTTGGAAGATGGAGCCTGATTGCACTGCTCCTCTACTTCCTTCTTTTGTCTGATGCTTCAATCAGGAAGCCTCGGATCGGGTGCTGCTGAGAGCGTCAGCAGACGTTCTCAGCCTTTCACTAGCTTAATATGTACATTGCAGATTGAAGCCAAGAAAGGAAGAGGGGACAGAGCAATGGGGCTCCATCTTCCCAAATTTGTTGTTAAACAGTTTTGTTAACAATTTCATCCATTAAGTTAAGATATCACCCAGGATCTCCTTGCACTATACCAACTTTATTTTGAAGAAAATTGTTATGGTGTCTGATGTAGTCCTTTTAACCCCTTCCTGACCCCGGACGTATCAGGTACGTCCGACAAGAAAAGGGCCTTGAGGACCGTAGACGTACCTGAAACGTCCGCAGCGAATTAGAGCGCTGGAAGCGATCATGATCACTTCCAGCCACTCTGATGGTATTACAGCGATGCCTCGATGTCGATGCCTCCTGCAATACGCCCCCTCACTGCCGGGCCGCCAAGGTGATCGCCATCAGGCAGGCTTCCGATGCTCTACCTGTGCTAAGTGCCTCGAGGGGTCGAGGCACTCCGTGAAGAATAAAATAATTTTAAAAATTTAAATAAAACAGTAAAACACATCACAGCGATGATATTGTCAGTGAAAGTGGCTTTTTTTTTTAATTTTTCACACACAAACTGCACTTTCACTGATTAAATCATTGTTGTAATACGTTTTACTGTTTTGAAACACTAATATCTGTGTTCAGCGAAGTCTCCCGAGTATAACAGTGCCCCCCGTGTACAGGTTTTATAGTGTTTTTGAAAGTTACAGGGTCAAATATAAGGCCTTTTTTTCACATTGAAATTTGCCAGATTGGTTATGTTGCCTTTGAGAGCATATGGTAGCTCAGGAATGAGAAATACCCCCATTATGTCATACCATTTGCAAAAGAACTCAACCCAAGGTATTGCAAATGGGGTATGTCCAGTCTTTTTTAGTAGCCACTTAGTCACAAACACTGGCATTCATAATTGTTTTTTGCATTTTTAACACACAAATATAAATGCTAACTTTGGCCAGTGTTTGTGACTAAGTGGCTACTAAAAAAGAAACTACAAAATTTAGAAACTATTTAGCACGGGTTTTTTTTGGCGGTTGTAGATGTGGAACAGATTTTGGGGGTCAAAATTTTTTCATCATATTTTTAATTTCTTCTATAGTAAATTATATGATATGATGAAAATAATGATATCTTTAAAAAAGACCATTTAATGGTGAGAAACTGTATATAATATGTGTGGATACAGTAAATGAGTAAGAGGAAAATTACAGCTAAACACAAACACCGCAGAAATGTAAAAACAGCCCTGGTCCCAAACGGCAATAAAATTCAAAAGCAGTCTGGTGACTAAGGGGTTAAATGAAAGGGTTAAGTAAATCCTTGTAAGCGAATGTTCTCCCTTAGATTTTAGCCAACTAAATATGAGATTATTTCCCCCCTGGAGGGCATCATGGCATGCTTGAGAGCCCCCATGTTATCGTTACATGTAGATGTAGAAAAACAATAACTTTACCACTTGCATAGTTTTACATGTGTGTACAATCCTGAAACACACACAGCATTAGCGTAACCTGGGCAGTTTGCAATCACCCGCAGGACTCTTCCAATATGTAAGCAGAATATACGAACATTTTACTGTCTCACAAAAGACACCGTGACTACTGCTTTTATGGGAAGCCAGGATATAATCCAGTAAGTCTGTGAGAATCAATATCCTTGTGAAATGACATAGTGTGCGAGTTATTTTATGTTACTATGATGGTTAGCTAATTTTGGAATGGAGACATTTCTCTCCCAGGCAGACAAAGTATAATTTAGTGGTAAAAATGTCAATCTCTTGGGTGGGATGCCTGTTTCGGGGCAAGAAAAGGGCAGATTTATTGATGGAAATGTATCTATATACTCTGTGAAGAACTCTGACCCAGAATATCCATTTTGGTTATCATTTTGTTTTGTGAAAATGACATCAACTGCAATCAGTAATGTGGCAATGACACTAGACTGCTTTATTCGATGGAGCTGATTTAGAAGGATTCCAGCTTCAGCTTATTGCCGATGGATTCTCAATGGCAGGAAAATTATGGCACCAAATATATCTGCTATTTTCTTTGTTCATAAAAATTTACAAAGGAAAAATGTGCATAAAAAGCAAAAAGAGGGATCGATTCATCAATGTTTTATGTTACCTGTTACTTGGTTGTTTTCCCATTATTTTCTATGCTACGATGGTCATATAGCACGAACATAAAGAAATCAGGCGCTGGGGAACTTATTTTGTTAATATTTATACCGAAATTTCCGATCATATCTTTTTCCTTTTTTTTTTTTAAATATATTTTAAATAAAAAAGGGCTGAGGAAACCAGTGGAGGAAAGACACTTTAGAATTTACACACACCAACCTCTTTCAGTGACTTCCAAAGGGTTAATAAGCACTACACAATGCCAAGTTTCACACACCTGGCACTGGAAGGGTTAACACAAAATAATGCACGTCAAAAAGAGTTTTTATTATACAGTGGGTGCATAAAGTAATCTTAAAATGGAGCACATTATCATAGGGGTATACAATTATTCTAGAAGTAGCCAGGTATATATATATATATATATATAAATAAATATTGGGGACACATTCTTCCTGTTCTTGCTCCATCTTCCTCAATAATTGCGTATACGGAGTACAAATAATGCTGATATTCATTGTTATATATAGACTTTATATATGTATTCACAATAACTTACCTGCACTTTTTTGGTTTTAAAAAAAGCAGTTGGAAACATTTAAACTGTGTGTATGTTGCAGATGTCATATATATGGAAAATCCCAAAAAATGATAATGCATCTGGCACTACTGGAGATACCCCAGGTATACACTGATAGCATGTACTGGGTAAGACAGCGTAAAAGTGAGGAGCAATCTCTAATCCCATCCATCGGACATGGCAGTCTGGAGCCTTTACTGCGCAAAATGTTGATGATCTCAGCCAAGTAGGAGGGGCGGGGGCAGAGCCAACCGTGGCAGAAAAAGGTAAGTTTAAACCCTATTTAAGGGGGATGGCCTCCTAAATAGTGTTTTTAACACTATTTGTAGTCCTGATAATATAGTGTTCCTTTAAAATGTAGCTGAGGACATACATCTCAACATTGGAGAGTGGGGAGAGAGAATAACGGGGAGGGGGGGGGGGGCGCAGAGTGGAGTTTCTTAGTAACCATAACTCATCTGGATTTCAGTATGACTTGTATACCGACGATACTCAGATCTGCCAGTCCTTCACGAATCCTTCTGGAGTGTGTCACCAACAGGCTTTCTTCCATATCTAACTAGGAGTCTAGTTAGATAAACTTAAAGGGACATTGTAGTCACCTAAACAACTTTAGCTTAATGAAGCAGTTTTAGTGTATGGATCATGCCTCTCAGGTTTCACTGCTCATTTCACTGCCCTTTAGGAGTTAAATCACTTTGTTTCTGTTTATGCAGCTATTGCCACACCTCCCCTGGCTCGGAACAAAAACTTTCACTTTCAATCAGATGTAATTTACCTTAAACAATGTAACTCTGTACAACTCTGTAAATTGAACTTTAATCACATACAAGAGGCTCTTGCAGGGTCTAGCAAGCTATCAACATAGCAGGGGATAAGAAAATCTAAATTAAACAGAACTTGCAATAAAGGAAGGATAAACATTAGATGGCTCTTTACAGGAAGTGTTTATGAAGGCTGTGCAAGTCACATGCAGGGAGGTGTGACTAGGGCTCATAAACAAAGTGATTTAACTCCTAAATGGCAGAGAATTGAGCAGTGAGGCTGCAGGGGCATGTTCTATACACCAAAACTGCTTCATTAAGCTAAAGTTGTTTTGGTGAATATAGTGTCCTTTTAATCTTTCTAAAGGTAAACTTCTTATCTTTCCACTTCCAAGCATCCTTCCTCCTTTATATATTTCCCTTCTGGTTAATGGAACTATAACTACCAGCAAACTTGGTGCTTGCAGGGCGGTGGCCGATCGGTCAGGGAAAGGTGAGTTTTAGTTTCCTGAAGCAGCCCCTGATTTCCCTCCTGACCTTCTCCTGTGAGATCCTCTTTAGCTCCTAGTGCTTCATCTGCCAGGAGCTGACATCAGTTCTCTCCTTTTTTTTTTTTAAAAGTACAAGAGTATAACACTAACTTCTATGGATGATCCCTGGAGACCGATGTCTCAAAGGCTGAACATTTTCTATGGAATGCTCTACCTGCTCCTATTCGACTTTTTCCTAGCCTTCATTCCTTCAAGAAATGCACCTCTCTGGGAAAGCCTACCCTCTCCCTAGGTAGCGTGTCTCATTGCAATCCTCCCATCCCCCCCACACATAACCTATGCTTTCAAAGTCCTCAATTCTTTCTATCCTTCCACTCTACATTGTCTCCATGCACTAATTTCACACAATTAAGCAAACACAGACATCATATCCATCATCCTATCCTCCCCCTTGACACATTTTTCATCCTCTTGTGTTCCTGTTTCTCTTCCTCTTCAATTGTAAGCTCATTTAACAGGGGCTTCTTTATATGCCAATGCTTTCTTTAGACCCCATAAATTATTGTAAAATGCTTGGGAATATTTGGGGCTATTAAAATGGTATTTGTAATAATACATATATACATTAAATATGGAAAAGGTCTTTATAAAGGCCTTCCCATGCTTTGAAAATTAGAGTGCCTTGATTGGTTGGCTTGAACAATCACAGCACTCTTACAGCAAAATTGCACCTGAGCAACACTGGTAATGTGTATAGATGTAAATGATTTGAATATTGAATCTGCACAGAGCCCTCAGTGTGCTAGCATTCTCCAGACTTTGTGTGTGGGTATCATTCTCAAGTCTTTGCATTTTGTTGTATTCACGAAGAACAGTTTGTGTTGTTCCTGAAGTTTGCTCCTGCACTGTTTAACTTAAAGGAACACAAATATGTACTCCTTATACTTTGGTTCCTGTGTGGATGTTTAGGTCACTGGCCCGCCCATAGATCGCTCTGCAAAAGTGATTTACTTACCTTTTTTCCACATGCTGCACCAGTCTCGTTCCGCCTGTCTGGCTGTGATAATCAATTTTGATGATATCCGCCAATCCAATGCTTTCCCATGGGAAGGCTATTATGCATGCGCAGTAAAATGCGCTAATCAGCATCTGCTCATAGAAATGCACTGAATCAGTACATCTCGATGGTTAATGTTCAGCATCTTCATGCGGAGCGTGGAGACGTTGAACGCCAGTTTTGAACACTGTGCAGCACTGACCCAGCATGCATCTCTATTGGCCGTCTGAGTGACTGCGCTAGAGATCTAACTAGCCATCAATGTAAATCAGTGTTTATAGTGCTCAGCCTGAATGGACAGGCTATAGACACCAGAACCACTACATTAAGATGTAGTGATTCTGGTGAATATATTGTCCCTTTAATGAAGCGGAGACTTGGGAAATGCATTGTCTAACATAGCGAACGTATTAGGTTAAAACTTTTCTCACCCAGTCCCACCCAAAAAAAGTAGGTAAAGGGAGTTTACTACTTCAAAAATAGTATTGGCTGCGTTCCTTTTTCAAGCAAAACTAATTATTATTTATAGTGCTTTACAATGGAGGGTATAAAGACAACACAATCTATAGACATAGAAGTACAAACGGAACACGACAACCTGAGTATGAGTTTAGAATCCACTTTTGGTTTGTTTTTTCCCAAGTGATTATTTTCACTTTTTTTTGTGTACAGGTTTTTTTTTCTTTTCTTAATTTTCTCTTTCCAATTCCTGTTGATTAGTATAAAATCCATTGCTGTGCAAAAGATTGGGTATTGTGCAATGCGTTGGGAATTATCCTTGATTACTCTAGTAATTTACTAATCAAATCTGAAGACCTGCTAATCATGTTGAATTACAAGGCGCTGGATTGTTATAGCCCTGTAAGCAAAAATTACTTATTCTGCAAAGTCTTTTACAAGGAAAGTTAAGAACTTTGTTCTTCTCTCTGTACAATAAATTCTCAGCGCTTTACAGTGCAGGTACACATAGAGAAGATGCTAAAAGGCTCAGCATAAATATTTAAAGGGACACTCTAAGCAACATTAGCACCTACAGCATTGTTCCGCCTGGACACAATTGATATTGAGGTGTAGTTTCTCCAGTATCACGGAGGCTGAGTAAGGGGCAGTCTCTGGTCGCTTGGGAGAGCCCAAGATTTCAACAAACTGCTTCTAAACGATTTGACATGAAGTCACAAGACACCCCCAAGAACTGTAGTGTCTGTATTGCTAGTACATCCCTTTAAGTGGAATTTTGTGAAAATCTCTTTTGTTTTGTTGAGTTACATGTTCGAACAACCACACTTTCATATGTGGAATGTTATATTTTTCTGTAAATTAATATGTATCTTTAAAGGACACTATTGCCACCAGAACCATTACAGCTGGTGTCTATAGCCTGTCCCTGCAGGCTGAGGATTGTAAATGCTGCCTTTTCAGAGAAATGGCAGTGTTTGCATTGCCGACTATGGCTATTTCTAGCAGATGTCACTCAGATTGCCACTAGACAGACTTGTTTGGTAAGGTCCTACAGACATACGTTTAGCGGGAAGATGGTGAATGTTCCCCATACAGATACATTGATTCAATGCAACTCTATGAGGAGATGCTGATTGGTGCAGCATTGTGTTATGCCACACATAAATGGGCATCCGCAGGAATTTTTCCGGGGGGAGGGGCAAAATTGTAATGACATCCATGCTTGGTCCCTTTTTTTACAGTGTCATGA